>NW_017212259.1:0-16796 GCF_001704415.2 Capra hircus
TTTCTTGAGGATTTAGGGTCAATTTTGGGGCCCAGTAATCATATATTGTTTCCTCTGGTCAGTACAGGAATTTTTGGCATGACTGCTACATAACACAGAATTCTTCTTTGGGATCAAAGATTGAGCTGTGTAAGCATGGAGTCAGCCCCGTGTGTGAACAGACCTCCATCCATGGTATTAGCCACCTGGCTATTGGCCAAGTCCATAGGCTCAATGACATGCGCACCAGTGGAGACCTCTCTGATAATACCTTGCCCATACATAACCCTTTTCCCCATACCTTTCTCATTGTAAGGCCCACTTTTCAGTCTCCATTGACATTGAGGAGGATCGTGCGTTGGCCAGGTCGTAAGAGGCGTTGAGGCCTACTGCCTCATAATAAGGGGGAATTAAGTTGTAACATAACCAACAGGATTTAGTTGCCTCAGGATGGGTTTGATTTAAGGTAGCATAAGCTGCCTTTACTAATTTCCATAGTGGATCTGTTTGTCCGAGTTTAGCAAGGGGGCCCGCCTCTGGGTCTTTTGTTGGTCCCTGGGATGTAGGTACGGAGGTTGTCAGGTAGAGAGTTGCATGGACCTGTTCAACGGGGTTTGGACCGACACTATATATTTGTACGGTTCTAAAACTTGACTCACAACAATGATCCCATTATAATACTCCCGTATGGGAACCCGTCAGTTCTGTTCTGAAGCCCCCATGATATCCCGTTGACCCAGGCCTTTTCTTTTTTTGCTTTGTCAATGTTAAACCTTATTTTTACCTGGGCAAAGTTATGATCCTTTTCCCAATCGGAGTACGGAGGTACGGGTCCTACACAGGAGAAGTTAAGCAAGTCCCGATTTCCTACATCCCACCGTCTATACCCTGGACGTCTCCGACCCATCATTGGAAGTTACACAGTCCCAAGATTTACAATAAGAGTCCTGTATGCCCCCCACAGATCTTCCAGTTATGCCTGGGCGCACCTGGACATGCCCAGAATGCATGATTCTGGAGTTTGCCCCTCTTTCAGGGTACATTTACCACCGGCTTAAGGTCAAAGTATACTGGCCACCAAGTATTTGGTGGATGTATTGCGGTGGTGGAGTTAAGCATCTCACATGTTAGTCCATTTTGCAGTTTCCAGGTGATTCTGACGGGTTGGTGCAGGTTCATGCTGGCAGCTTCGGAGCAGAGTAACATGGTCATCCATAAGATGGTCCAGACGAGTTGTCTTGGTCCTGTCGACGACGCTGGAGCTTCAGCCTCAGGGGGTTGGACGGGTGCAGAGACGCTTCCCATTCTTTTTTAGCATCTTCCTGCTCTGCTGAAGTAGCTGGGCGTACGTGGTTGCAATGCACCCAAGGCCCGATACCGTCGACCTTTAGGGCAGTTGGAGTGGTAAGAAGAACAACATAAGGACCCTTCTATTTGGGTTCTAGTGCCTTGGTTTGGTGCCTTTTTGACCCATACCCAATCTCCTGGGCCAATGTCATGTGAGGGAATAGTTCCCTTATTTTGACCCACATGTATTTCCGCGGAGCAGTTTCCAGACACGAGAGTGCACCTTGCTTAAGGCCATCAGGCCTCTTGGAATTGTCCCAACGTGGGAGGCGGTAGGTTTCTTCCCTTCAAATACTGGACATACAGGGGGAGGTCTCCCATACAGAATTTCAAATGGGGTCAGATTAAGTTGATAAGGAGTATTATGCGCATGGAAGAGGGCGAAGGGAAGGAGGATCACCCCAGTCCCCGCCAGTCTCTATAGCCAATTTAGTTAAAGTTTCTTTTAGGGTCCGATTCATTCTTTCTACTTGCCCTGAGCTCTGTGGACTGTATTCACAACGTAACTTCCATTTAGTCCCCAGGGCTAGGGCAAGGCTCTGAACTATTTGACTCACAAAAGCAGGTCCATTATCAGAGCCGATGGTCACTGGCAGGCCAAACCTGGGAACTATTTCTTCTAAAATCTTTTTTGCCACTATCATCATGGTTTTTCCCTTTGTAGGAAAAGCCTCCACCCACCCTGAGAAGGTATCCACCAACACTAACAAGTACCGGTAACCATACTTGCCTGGCCTTACCTCCGTGAAATCTATTTCCCAGTATTGCCCTGGTCCTTCTCCCCGATACCTCAGTCCTGCATGTTGTCCTTTTCCTGGCCTCATCTGTTGACAAGCCTTACAAGCATGCACTATGTTCTTTACAGTTGTCTGGGTGCTGGGGAAATCGCAGGCGCGCAGTTTGACAGAGCATCAGAGTCTTTTTATCTCCCAGATGAGTAGACAAGTGTAAATGCTCACATAGTTGCCGTCCCAACTGAGGCAGGGAGTATCAAGTAGCCGTCTGAGTCTCAGTACCATCCATCTTCACCTTTTTGAAGGTTGGTGTGTTCTTGGATCCAAGCAAGGTCTGTGGATGAATACTCAGGGGGTTGGGGGCAGAGTTCCCATACCTGGAGGTGGAAGTCCGATCGCCAAACACGGGGTGATGAAATCTTCATCAGCTACTTTTCGAGCTGCCAGGTCTGCGGCACGATTCCCTCATGCCGTGGGGGCTGTCACCCTTCTGATGTCCAGGTACGTGTACTATTGACACAGGCTGAGGCATCTGTACAACTCTAAAAGTCTACGGATTTCAGGCAAATTTTTTATTTCTTTTCCTTCAGCTGTCAAAAACCCCCGTTCCCGATATATCGGGCCCTGGATGCGTACCGTGCCAAAAGCATAGCGACTGTCAGTGAAAATAGTTATTCTTTTTCCTTTGGCTCTCTCTAATGCTTGAATCAGGGCAATTAACTCTGCCTTTTGTGCTGAGGTATCCGGGGGAAGGGCCTCTGCCCATATCGTCTGTCCAGAGTCATCTACTACTGCGGCTCCCGCCCGTCTCTGTCCATCTTTCACATAACTGCTGCCATCTGTGAACCATTTTAGCTCACTGTTATCCAGTGGAGTATCGGTTAAGTCCTTTCGTAATGCTGTTACCCCCGGCCAGTATCTCATCACAATCATGGAGGGGGCTATTTTCCTCCGGATTGGGCAAAAGAGTGGCCCGGATTTAGAGTGCAGGGCGTTTGGAAATGAATCCGTGGGGGTATCAAGTAGCAAGGCCTGGTAGTGCGTCAAGCGGGCATTAGAAATCCATTTACCTGGGGTTGCTTTAAAACTCTCTCTATGGCATGAGGAGTGTAGACCAAGAGTCTCTGTCCATAAGTCAGTTTATCAGCATCGTGGACTAAAAGCGGGTGGCTGCGATGATACAGAGGCAAGGTGGCCATCCGGCTGCCACTGGGTCCAGTCTCTTGGAAAGGTAAGCTACAGGTCGCTTCCATGGTCCCCATCTCTGTGTTAGTACCCCCTTTTCCTATCCCCCGCTTTTCATCTACAAATAATTGGAAAGGCTTAGATGGATCAGGGAGGGCAAGGGCAGGAGCTTCTAGCAAGGCTCGCCTGAGCTCTGGGAAGGCCTCTTTCATTGGCTCAGTCCATTTCCAGTCCTTGTTTTCTTTGGTCCCCTCATATAGGGGCCTGGCCTTTTCTGCAAACCCCAAGATCCATAACGGCAATATCCCACAGTTCCCAGGAATTCTCTCACTTGTCTAGGGTTAGCCGGCTCAGGGATCTGGAGGATGGTTTCTTTCATAGCCTGTGTTAGCCACCTCTGGCCTTGCTTTATCTTATAACGAGGTATGTAACCTCTTGCTTGGCAATCTGGCCTTTTTGGCACTGGCCCTGTAACCTAAAGTCCCCAAGGTTTGGAGAAGGTCACCTGTTGCCTCTTGGCACTCTTTCTCTGTAGCAGCATAAGGTCATCAACATATTGTAATAAAACAATGGTAGGGTGTTCAACTCGATACTCACGGAGGTCTTCGTCCAGGGCCTCATTAAATAACGTGGGCGAGTTTTTTGAAACCCTGTGGTAAACGAGTCCATGTCAGCTGCACAGGGGTCTGACCACCGTCTTCCTGCCATTCGAAGGCAAAGATCTCTTAGCTTGCGGGGGCAAGAGGCAAACTGAAAAAGGCATCTTTTAAATCTAAAACAGTATACCAAATGTAGTTTGGAGGCAAGTTGCTTAGCAATGTATAAGGGTTAGGAACCGTAGGATGAATATCACTCACCCATTTTGTTGACTTCTCGTAGATCTTGAACCGGTCTAAAAATCAGTTTCCCGCCAGGCTTTTTCACAGGCAACAGGGGAGTGTTCCATGGGGACCAGCACCTTTTCAGGACCCCAGCGTCTATGAGGCGTTGTATATGAGGAGTAATTCCTTGTCGAGCCTCTTGACTCATGGGATACTGCCGTACCCTCACCGGGGAAGCACTGGCTTTCAGTTCCACAATGATAGGGGGCCTCTGTTTGGCCCAGTCCCCATTCCTGCTGTTTCAGCCCAGGCCTGAGGGCATCTTTGAACCCATGGTTGTACTTTGGGGCTTATTGTCACTGAGGCCTCTGGCAAGTAGAGTCTGTATTCATCTTTTAATGCCAGAGATAGGACCTGAAGAGGATGCCCGGTCCATCTAGAACCGACACTTGTCCGTGGGTCGAAATGAATTTGGGCATTCACTTTAGACAGTAAATCCCTTCCCAACAAGGGCGCTGGACACTCAGGTATCACCAGAAAAGAATGGGTTACCTGGTGGCCCCCAAGTTCACATGCCGTTTTGTCGTCCATCCATATCATTTAGTCCCAGTTGCTCTCTGCACCCAGCTACTTTTCTTAGACATGGGTCCATCTTTTTGGTTTAAGACTGAGTATTGGGCTCCCGTGTCCACCATGAAGCCAACCGGTTTCCCCTCTACATTTATAGTTACCCAGGACTCGGGGAGGGGCTTCGAGGCCTGATCCCCCTAGTCACTATCCTCACCCGCGTAGAGGATATGACTGTCTGGAGAGGGAGTCCCGTTTCTTGGGGTTCTTGGGCCCTCTTTTTAGATTTTTTGGGGGCATTTATGTTTTCCAATGTCCAAATTCTTTACAAATGCACATTGGTTTTTCTCAAGCTTACGCCTTGTCGTTTTTTCTTCAGTTTTTGAGTCCAATTTTTTCCCTTTTTGGAACCTGTTTTTGTTTTCAACCCCAGCCAAAAATATCTGGGCCAGCTCTTTTTGATTTTTTACGGTTTTCTTCAGCTCTAAATTTTCTTTTTTTTTTTTTCCTTCTAATGCGGTCCTCTCTCTCTTCTGGGGTCTCTCTATGATTAAAAACTCTCTCAGCTGCCCTCACTAGATCTTGCAAGGATTGTTCACTTAACCTCCCTATCTTTTATAACTTTCTTTTAATATCGGGGGCTGCTTGATTTAACAAATGCTAACATAACTGCGCTCGTGACTTCATCTGCCTGTGGTCCATAGAGGTATACTGTCTAAAAGCTTCCATTATCCTTTCAAGGAAGGCTGCTGGGCTCTCATTTGGCTCCTGCCTCACTGAATTTATTTTGGCCAAATTAGTGGCTTCCTGGCGGCTGCTCTAAGGCGGCCATAAGAGTCTGGCGGTACACTTCGGAGATGCTCCCTACCTTCAGCGTGTTCGAAGTCCCAGTTGGGTCGCACCAAGGGGAAACCCCTCCTCAATGAGGTTAGGCTGTATTGTGGGCCTCCCATCCACCCCTGGCCCATTCTTCTGAGCTTCTGACAGGATCCGCTCACGCTCCTCTGTAGTGAAAAGCACCTGTAACAGTTGCTGACAATCATCCCAAGTGGGATTGTCAGTCAATAAGACCCTGCGGTTTTTCAGAGAAGGAGGGAGTCCTGGGTTTTCCAATTGTACAAATCACTAGTGGAGAAGGGCCAATACTGATATGTCCACTCTCCACCCTCTCTGGCTGGCCCTGCCTGGACCGGAAATGCGTGAACGGTGGAAGAGGGGACTTCTGGGTCTTCTTTTTCCGCTATGCTGGCCATTTCCCTTGTTCTTCCCTGAGTTCCCTGGGTGGGGCCCCCTTCTCTGGGAGGAGCTGAAGGCTCGGTTCTCCTCCTGGCTTCTTCCAGATGAAACCTGTGGAACCTGTGGAAGCAAGGGCGGATGTGGATCCGCATACGGGGTGGGAACAATTCGGTCTCCAGATCTATCAGATTAGGATACAGAGAAGATTCCTGGAAGACCGGCTTTGGTCGATCCTCGTCCTTTTTTCCTTCTTTTTCTTCGGAAGCCTTCATGACTAGCACCTGTGGGATTGGTGAGGTTGGAGTTGGGGAAGAGGGATGGGGAGGTTTAGGAGGTTTAGAAGGAGTGAGAACAAAGGGTTTAAGTCATTCCGGCGGGTTTCTCACTAGATCCTGCCAGACCAGAATGTCTGGGTGGCCAACAGGACTAGGAGTAAGCACCCCTCTTCTTTAAACTGCCTGGATAATTTGGGGATTGAAGGTTCCCTCTGTGGCCATCCAACGTCAAAGGTGGGCCACTCGGCAGAACAGAAAGTCACCAGTTTGCTCTTCTTCACCAGTAACTAAAGATTCTGAGCTCTAGACTTGAAATCAGAGAAGTGGTTAATCATAAGAGATAAAGGAGTAGAAGTTGTTTGTCCATGATCACAGAAAAGTACACTGGGAGCCAACAGAGCACACAAAGAGCAACGCAGACACCACAAATACACAAACAGATAACAAACGCAAGGTGGCCACCAACAATGCACTCAATCTTACCTGCAGGATGTTCACAGAGCCAGCCGCCTCCCTGGCACTATACCGGGCCTCAGCCTTACGCTGGACCTAATCCAGTAACCAGAGCCAGCCGCCTCCCCAGCACGATACCAGGCCTTGGCCTTACACTGGACTTAATCTAGCAACCAGAGCCAGCCGCTCCCCAGCACAATACCGGGCCTCGGCCTTACGCTGGACTTGCCTCTGCACTTTACACCCAGATGCCTCCCCAGTACGATACTGGGCCCTGGACTTAATCTGGGCTTCTGCAACGTTAGCACCGGTGCTCAGAGCTCTTATCTCCTAACGAGGTTACTCCCTTCTACCAGGAGAGTTGTCCTCCCCGGCGGGACGGAGATCCCAGACGAGCCCCCAAATATTATGCACCGAGCCCGTATCTCTGAGCCAACCGAGAGAGCAAGTCCACCACAGTAATGCAAAGGCAAGAAGGGAGTTTATTTCTAGCGTGCTAGGGCCCAAGTCTCTTCCAGCTCAGTGGAATCCGACAAGAGCCCCGAACAAAGGAGTATGGCGGCTTATATACAGGCAGTTCTTTGTCTCAGTTACAGGAGTAGCTGGCGTTACATGATTGGCCAGGCAGGATGAGCCCATATCCTGTCTCTTTCTGGTAAACATGACTCAGCTCCTAGAGCCCTTCGTTTGGACCCTAACACCCGAACTCCCCTTTCAGCTTTGATATCCATACCTTTGCTCTTTACATCTGCTTTGCAAATAAGAATCACTGGATCTTTGTCCTGTGAGCTCTAGCTGCCTTACTCTCCACCGAATTTCAGCTTCATCTCCAGAGTCAAATGAAAAATTGACCTGAAATCCTCCTCTTGGTGCCCAGCTTGGGAACTCACTGAAAGCAGGAAGGTGGGCCCATGACAAGACTCATCTTGTTTGTTTGTCACCTCTCAAGGCTTGCTATCCTTTGCTGCCTGATTTCCAGTGTCTTAGAAATCAGTATTTCACGTATTTTTGTGTTTTTTATTCCTTTGGGAGTGGGACAAAGGTGGAGAGTGAGATTTGGAAGGTGGGTTAATCTGATTTCTGTCAGTGCACCTTTGCTAGAAACTGAAGGCATCTCTTTATGTTCTTAGTTTTCCCTAAAGAGATGTGCTAATTTATATTCCAATGTATTTTGCCGACTCAAGGAAAGAGTCTTTTTCTTCACGGTCTTGCCATCACAAGAAATTGTCAATACACCTGTCTGTTACTCTAACAAAGGGATTTGTGCCCTACTGACTCAACTTAGTGGCAGGTACAACGAAAAGACAATGTGTGCATTTCCCAGAGATTGCACATATTCAGCAGCTAAGCTTCCAAGCTGATTGGAAAGTATTCTAATAATTGTAACTGTTTTCAGTGGTGACCAAGTCATTGAGTCCAGACAAGACGAGCCAGAATGACTCTGGAGAGCCTCTTGCAGAGCAGCTTATGGATTACAGGAGTTAAAAAAAAACAAAAACGAAAACAAAACAACCCCACTGGTCCCAGACATTTACCCTCTTCCCTTCATGAGTTGTATTTTGGCTTTGGTTGGATGCACACAATCTAATAAGGGGTCTCCCTGTGGTATATGGGCGCATTTGCAAGCCCAAGACTCTCTCTGTATGATATCTCAACAGTACGGGGCTACATCTGCAAAAATTATCTCATTTGAGACAAATTGTTGCAAGCTACAGAATCCTGCACCTATAATACATCTTGTACAAATCTGGATCCTTAGAGCTCCTGGTTCCCCTTCCACCGATTCCTCAGTTAAAGTTGGTGATGAAAGAAGAGCTCTTCAGATTTTCCGTACTCAGTCGAGATGTCTCTACGTTCTAGGACATTTCTCTCTGCCCTTTTCTCTCCCTTTTGGAGTTTGTGCCTTTCTGTCCCTTATACTCTAGGCCTCTGTGGATCTTACCCACATTCTGTCCTCTTCATCAGTTTTCTGGAACTGTGCATTAGGAGTCTTCAGTCAGCAAGCACTTACTAGGTGCTCACCAGGTACCAGGCCCTTCTCCTGGAAAACTGCTGTATCAGGAGTAAAGCCAAGGTCCCACTCCTTGGTCCATTCACACCAGGAGGCATCAAAAATAAGATACACACACACACACACACACACACACACAAATAAGAATCACAGCAGGAGAACAACCTGCCATGTTCTTCTCAGGTTCATCTGCCTGCCAGCACCTAAGGACCCAGCAGTGACTAAAAATAGAATTGCATACCACATGGGAAAATGGGTGACTTGAGATATAGAAGGCAGGTAACTAAGAATCAGGAATTTCTTTTTTTTTAATAAAGGAGTACTTCAGGTAAGCAATAGGTCTTAACTTAGAGAGTCCATGTATTGTACTCTTCTTCAAGTGATGTATGGCTACATTCAGGAATATCTCCTAAAGGTACCAACACATTCTCTTTAGCTGGTAATCTAGAGCTCTTCTATTATAACCTATAAAAATATGGGCATTATTTTTTCTACTTAATTAGAAATTCTCCAGGCAAAGATTATACATTAATTGAACCAATTTAATATCAAAGAACTTAAAGTTAATGATATACCTTCAAATCGCGATTGGAGCTGAGTCGTGTCTGATAAATGCTGCTTAGAATCACACATTAGATGATACCTAAAAACGCTGACCCCAAATTGAAAGGGGAATAATTAAGTCACTATGATTTCTTAACTCAAAAGACTTAATCCTGATTTAAAAGATATTATATGGTATATTTAATTTACTGGGACACATAATTTTAAATTTTATAAATAATAAATCTGAAAGTAACCATGAGGTAGTTTTTAGACCAAAATAATTAAAGTAGTGTGGTGCATACCAAGAGTCATCTCTGGGAGCATGACAGGACAAACATTTTCTATGTAATTATACATCAACTATTAGAATTTTCTAGCGTGTTAAAAGTATTCGAGAGTCATCCTTATTATCAACTTGAATTTTATTCTTGTTTGTAGCATGGAGAGGTAAACCTTTTTTATTATTCCTGAGTTACATTTCAGCAAAACAAAGTTAAAGGAAAAACAACAAAAAAAAGACCCACGTGGTTGCTATTCACTGAGATAGAAAAGGTGGTTCAGAACTCCGCTTTGGAGAGAGGCTGAATGACATACATGTGGGAAAGAAGGGTGCTTCTGTGCTTGAATTCAGACTGGACCCGGGACTGGGCCAAGGCCAGAACACAAGACTAAGCATTCTTGTCCTAGGGCAGCCACCCAACCGACAGCACCCACACAGCAGTTCTGGGAAGCTTTTGAGAATATTCCCCTCTCTTTGCAGCATTTCCCATCTGGTTCTCCATCCTCCAACCACACGGAAGGATTCTTCCCCTCTGTGTCCTGACAGAACACGTTATGCTCCCTGCAGGGCACGGGGAGCCAGGCAGGAGCCAAGGGGGCAGCTGCACTGCCTCGATGGGTTTCTAGCAAAGGAGCGTGGAAATCCCATGGACAGAGGAGCCTGGTGGGCTAGAGTCCAAGGGGTCGCTAAGAGTTGGACAAGACTGAGCCGGTGAGCATGAGCACCAGGCGGTTCCACCACTCCGACGGATCCCAAAGCACACCTGAGTGCCCGCCAAAGCAACCCGCAGGAGGCCAGAGGGCAGAGGGCAGCCCCTGTGGCGGAGGGCTGAGGATGAAAGCCTAGACCGTCCTACAAGCACAGGGCCTGACTGGCCTGCACTTGAGAAAGACCTGAATAAACCTCCATCTAGGTTACCCTTGCAAACATCTTCTTTACAGTGGCACTGGTGGTTCAGAGGTAGAATTCTTGCCTCCCACGTGGGAGACCCGGGTTCGATTCCTGGCTAATGCATTCTGGTTCTCCGTTTTGGACTTCGCTGTTGGCTCAGACGGTAAAGAATCTGCCTCCAATACAGGAGGCCCTCGACTGTGAAACGTCGCAGCGGCCCAGGGCTGTGTGCAGCTGTGCAAGGCTCCCAGCCCTGCCCTCGCGGGCTCATCGCCCTTCACCTCTCCTTTCCTGGGCGTCGCTTTTGCTCTGGGGCAAGGACACAAAGTAGCGGACTGGGTCCCTCCTGGTCTAGCGGTAGCGCTGCGTGCTGCCGAGCCCAGGTCTTGCTCTCTTTGTGAACCTTGGTTTTCTCTGTCGTCAGGCTCGGTGATGAGTGGCGGATGATGAGCGGATCCGTTCACCTCCAGATCTCCTAGCGCTGAATTAAGAGACTTGCAGGTGGTCACCAACTCTTCCTCCAGCTGCGTCCCCTGCCGCACCCCGTGCCTTTCGCGCCTGTTGGTTTTGCCAATGAGAAGGCACATCTCCGCGGGGGAAAAAGAAAGAGGAAGCCTGTTTCCGCCCGGTTTTGAACCGGGGACCTTTCGCGTGTGAGGCGAACGTGATAACCACCACACTACGGAAACGGGACAACCCCGATTCCTGAACACTGTATCCATGAAATCCCCAGGTCCCGCCACCACGAACCACCACCACCAACTCTTAAGACTCAAAGAGGAACCTTGGAGCCCCCAGGCTCTCTCAGGCACGGAGACGGCGGCTCCCGAGGGCCCTGCTTTAGGGTTCCCCGTCTGCCCTGAAGTGAGGCCCCTCGGGCCCCCACAGGTGGCCTTCGGGGCCCCCGCACCCAACGCAGAATCCTCAGATCCTCAGCTGCGCACCCTGAGTTCAGGGGGTCGCCCCCGCCGACTCCCCAGGCTCCCGGCAGCCGCAGGAGGCGGGGACGGTGGGTGCGAGCGAGGCCCAGGTGACCCCGAAACCCAGCGGCGTGGAAGCCGCCCCTCCCGGGCTGCGGGACCCGCGCCTCGGTGGTCCTCTTCTCGGGGCCGGTGATCAGCGCTCCGTGCTCTCAGGAATGACCGACGCTTCCAATCCACCCGGGACGCGCCCTCGCCGCTGTTCCTTTGCACCTGACTCCTGTGCTCTTTCTCTGAAAGTCCGTTGGGCACATCACTTCTCCGGTGTCCTCCTGGCAAAAGGGAGTCTCTTTGGTGTTGCCTAAAATGGCACCCCCACCGTCCCTGGGTGGGCTCGAACCACCAACCTTTCGGTTAACAGCCGAACGCGCTAACCGATTGCGCCACAGAGACAGCATTACAGGGTTCATTGGGACTCTCTATGGAGTAGACACTCATTCCCGGGGTGAGCGCTCTGTCCGCCAGTAAAACGGTGCCACTTCCTTGCCCCTACCAGCCACAGATGCCAGCGCCCCCAGAGAAACCGCCCATCCAGGCCTCGAACCTTCCAGGCCTGAACCGAAATAGATCCAAGGACAGCTGAACACCGGGTTGTTCCCATGATGGCTCTTCCCGTTTCCTCGCCTACACCCAACAAATGAGTTTGCCCACCCTGGCAAAGGCCTCCCAGGACGAGATTGAGCTTCGGTTTCCTGTGTCCACCAGGCGGTTTCCACCAGAGTGGGATTTCCGTGGGGTTCAGATGGTAAGAATCCGTCTACAATGCAGGACACCCTGGTTCAATCCTTGATTTTGGAAGATCCCCTGGAGAAGGGAATAGTCACCCGCTGCAGTATTCTTACCTGGAGAATCTTTGGACAGTGGAGCCTGGCAGCTTACAGTCCCTAGGTACACAAAGAGTTGAACACGACTGAGAGACCCTGACTTCTCTTTAAGTGAGTATAGCTCGTTTGTCTGGAGTGTTTTCTTTAAATGGTTATTTTTACTCACATTGTAAATTTAACAAATATACACTTGTGAGAATAACTTCAGTTCAGTTCAGTTCAGTTCAGTTCATTCGCTCAGTCGTGTCCGACTCTTTGTGACCCCATGAATCACAGTTCGCCAGGCCATCCCTGTCCATCACCATCTCCCGCAGTTCACTGAGACTCACATCCATCGAGTCCATGATGCCATCCAGCCATCTCATCCTCTGTCGTCCCCTTTCTCCTCCTGCCCCCAATCCCTCCCAACATCAGAGTCTTTTCCAGTGAGTCAACTCTTCACATGAGGTGGCCAAAGTACTGAAGCTTCAGCTTTAACATCATTCCTTCCAAAGAAATCCAGGGCTGATCTCCTTCAGAATGGACTGGTTGGATCTCCCTTGCAGTCTAAGGGACTCTCAAGAGTCTTCTCCAACACCACAGTTCAAAAGCATCAATTCTTCGCCGCTCAGCCTTCTTCACAGTCCAACTCTCACATCCATACAGGACCACAGGAAAAACCATAGCCTTAACTAGATGGACCTTAGTTGGCAAGGTAATGTCTCTGCTTTTGAATATACTATCTAGGTTGTTCATAACTTTTCTTCCAAGAAGTAAGTGTCTTTTAACTTCATGGCTGCAATCACCATCTGCAGTGATTTTGGAGCCCCCCCCCCCAAAAAAAAAATCTGACACTGTTTCCACCGTTTCCCCATCTATTTCCCATGAAGTGATGGGACTAGATGCCATGATCTTCATTTTCTGAATGTTGAGCTTTTAAGCCAACTTTTTTCCCTCCTCTTTCACTTTCATCAAGAGGCTTCTTAGTTCCTCTTCACTTTCTGCCATAAGGGTTGTGTCATCTGCATATCTGAAATTATTGATATTTCTCCCGGCAATCTTGATTCCAGCTTGTGTTTCTTCCAGTCCAGCGTTTCTCATGATGTACTCTGCATAGAAGTTAAATAAGCAGGGTGACAATATACAGCCTTGACGTACTCCTTTTCCTATTTGGAACCAGTGTGTTGTTCCATGTCCAGTTCTAACTGTTGCTTCCTGACCTGCATACAGATTTCTCAAGAGGCAGGGTTAGGTGGTCTGATATTCCCATCTCTTTCAGAATTTTCCACAGTTTATTGTGATCCATACAGTCAAAGGCTCTGGCATAGTCAATAAAGCAGAAATAGATGTTTTCCCTGGAACTCTCCTTGCTTTTTCCATGGTCCAGGGATGTTGACAATTTGATCTCTGGTTCCTTACCCGTCTCCAAATCAGAAATATATGAAGAATAAAAGAAGAGTTCTCCTGCCTCCATTCCCACTCCACCACTGACAAACTTTATATGTTACAGGTAAGAGATGGTGGCAGCTTAGGAGTGTGATGAGCGCTGTGAGAAAACTAAGGGACCCAGGAAACCCCGCCTCCGCCCTGACAACTGTCTGCCCCCTCTGGGCTATGGCAAAAGGGTGAAGGCAAAGAAAAAGAAAATAACACTCTTATTTGCAGAAATTTTACCTCCAGATGGGACACTCTGGTTTACCTAAATAGAATATGCGGTTGGTGATAGGGACCTAGGGGTCCTCCCTGGCACAAAACCCAAAGTGGATTTCACTTCATTTTCTGAGGTGAGAGTGAGCTGAGTCGATCAAAGGAGAGGAGCAGAGAGAAAGCGAGAGGGATGAGCACCCACAGGAGTCAACCATATTGGAGTCTCCTCAGGGCCTTAGAAGAACTATCCTGAGGTTATAGGTGGGACGGTATGGAGGCTATTGTGTAGACTAAATGAGATAATCAAATAACACAGCTGGCACAGAGGTGGCCAATATTAAGTATGTTCTAGGAGGAAACAATTAAAGATAAGCTGGCACTTCAGTCTTTTGTAACATTTGAATACATTTTTAAACATTTCAATAAATTTTGTCATGATGAATGTAACATCCATTCACAAAATAAATGTATATTAAAGAATAGTGAAGTGATAGTGAAGTTGCTTGTCGTGTCCGACTCTTTGCGTCCCCATGGACCTTAGCCTACCTGGCTCCTCTGTCCATGGGATTTTCCAGGCAATAGTACTGGAGTAGATTGCCATTTTCTTCTCCAGGGGATCTTCCCGACCAAGGGATCGAACCCAGGTCTCCCGAATTGTAGACAGACGCTTTACCATCTGAGCCACCAGAGAAGTCATATTAAAGAATAGAATAGAAAATTTAAAATGGAATTTATAAAAAGAATACGCCACAAAAGGGACTTGCTTATAGTAGCTTTGTTCATAATAGTCCCCAAATTGAAAACCATTCAATGTCCAGCACAAAGTGAATAGATATGATTGTGACATAGTCACTCCAAGAAACACTACTCTTCAATAAAATGAAACAAATTTCTGATACATGGCAACGATATGGATTAAAACTTCATTCACCCTGAGTGATGAAAAAAGTACATACTCTGCGGGGCCACCTATGGGAATTACTCCACTACTACCCTACTCCTCTGTGTCTTGTGTACACACACACACACACACACACAAGGACTTACGTCCAGGTAGTCTCTGATCCTCAGAGAGGATCTCTGGAGGAAAGCAGGTTGACTGGGAATCCTAGAATGCATGAAAAGTAGGCTCATCGTCATCACCCTGTAAACGCCTTTTTACCAAGGACATTTCCTCCATTGTTTGTAGCACTCTCTAGTTAACCTTTTCCGTATATTTCTCCAATTAATTTGGTTCTATCCATTTCCTCCTTTTTTCCCTGCATTTTCCTCCATCGCATCATAGAAAAAGCAAGAGAATTCCAGAAAGACATCTATTTCTGCTTCATTGACTCCACTAAAGCCTTTGACTGTGTGGATCACAAAAAAATATGGAAAATTTCAAGAGGTGGGAATAGCAGACCATCTTACCTGCCTCCAGAAAAACCTGTATGCAGGTCAAGGAGAGATGAAACCAGTCAGTCCTAAAGGAAATCAACCCTGAATATTCTTTGGGAGGACTGATGCTGAAGCTGAAGCTGCAAGCCTCATTCCACGAGGCAGACCTCTATTTTGTATTTAAAATGTGAATCTAAAACCTTGGAGGAAAGTGAAGTTGTTTCCGCCGGTTTCGAACGGGGACCTTTCGCGTGTTAGGCGAACGTGATAACACTACACTACGGAAACCACATGACCACTTGTGTCTAGTGACATATTCAAGAACTGCATGTTTGAACACACCTGACCTTCAAATTTTCAAAGGAAGAGGACTCTGAAAACAATCCGTCAGGCAAGGATCTGCAGTTCCTGAAAGGGCCTGATTTAGGGTTCCTCGCCTCTCCCGGGGCGAGGTCCCTGTGTGCCAGCTTTGCGCCCAAGAGCAGAGGTCGCCTCCCCTGACTCCCCAGTTCTCAGAAGCCTCAGGAGCGGGGGCAGTAAGGTGCGTCTGAGCCCCAGGTGGCCCCACGTCGTCAAGGTGGACACAGCCCTTCCAGAGGCAGATCCAGTGCCTTGGAGTCCCTTTCATGGCGCCAGCGGGGACCTGGCTCGATGCTTCAATCCCACTCGGGAAACAGAGGACCCGCCCTCCCTCTGCCCCGCCTGACCCGTGCGCTCCTCTCTCGCAGGCCTTTCAGAGCAGCGCTTCTCCGGCGCCGCCTAGCACCGGGGTTCCTCAGATTCCTGCCTCTGTGGCTGATGCTAGTCCTCTAGTTTCAGTCCAGACTTGCATCACGCTTTCACGTTTAGCAGGAACCGCCGCAAGACTGAGGCTCGGGTCATTTGTTGAATTCCTTTGCCTACCAGGCCCAGCGTAAAGCCGCAGAGGAGCCAGGCGCGGTCCACGCAGATCTAACCGTCTTCATTCCAAACTTGAGATTCTGCTTGAAGGACCGCTTAGTTTTACATTTTACAATGTCTGAAACGCCTCTTGTTTTCCTTTTATAATTTTGCTGTTCAACAGGTCGTGGAGCGCGAGTTTAAGAGAGGTAAAGGCGTTTTGTTTTGTTTTGTTTTGTTTTTCAGAAAGCCGGTGTCTTGAAGGGTCTTCGTATGTACCTCACAGCAGGCAGAGTTTCTTTTCGCTGAAAGGGTTTAATGCAAGGTTGTCTGTGTGTCTGTCTGTCTCTGGTTTCCTTTAGGCAGTAGAGCTTCTCAATCTGGGAATGCACGTGCCCTTTCCTCCGCAGTGGCTTTCCTCCTTTTTCTCAGTGCGGCGTTGCCTTCGCGTCTGAGGTTCACGGGCTCAGACCCCGAGGCAGGCGCGGGCCGCATGCGCACCGGCCCCCAGGCCGCAGGGCTCCTCCTGGTTCCGCGTGGACTCCGAGTGCGGTCGAGAGTGTGAGCGCGACAGCACCTCAAGCGCGCTAGAGGCCTGAGTTCC
This sequence comes from Capra hircus, assembly GCF_001704415.2. Classification (NCBI taxonomy): domain Eukaryota; kingdom Metazoa; phylum Chordata; class Mammalia; order Artiodactyla; family Bovidae; genus Capra; species Capra hircus. The sequence goes on from NW_017212259.1 coordinate 16,616, forward strand.
CAAAGAGGCAGACTTGAAAAGGGCTTTAGATCAGGGCGTTTCTCGAGATTTCGCCTTGCTTTCCTCCTGCAGGTCCTAGTTGTCACTCCCACGTCCAGACAGAGGAGGCGATTCATCGTTTTCTGTCGCGTCCGGCATGCTGACGTCCCACGTGGACGGGACGAGGGGTGAGGTGGTCCTC
>NW_017212260.1:0-16795 GCF_001704415.2 Capra hircus
GGGAGAGGAATCCCGAGAGGCCCCGAGCAACTCGCATGGGGACTGGCCTTTCCTGAGGCCACCAGAGCGGGTCCCTGAGGTCCCGTCGTAAGTCGAGAGCACCTGCCGCAACTCGAGAAAATCCAGGAGGTTCTCCCCCTCCAGGCGAGATGAGGCCCATTTCCGCTGAGGCGTCTCGAGGCTAATCACACCTAACCTCTGGAACTTCCAAAGGGTCCTTCACACCCTTGCTGCAACTCAAGAAGTTCCCGACATACCCGTCTCCACTCGAGAGGAAGCACGAGAGTCCCCCCACATCCAGAGGAGCCCCGTTTCCGCCTCCTAGCTCGAGAGGAGGGATCCTTTCCCTGCGTGGTCGGGAAAGAATTCCCGGCGTTCCCGTCGCATCTCAAGAGGAGGCGCTCTCCACAGGAAAGGCGAGAGGAACTCCAGGGTCGTGCCACCATTCCCAGAGTCCCCCAGATGTCTCAGTCCATTCCAGGGAAACTTTTTTCCCTACACTGCCTCGACTTTCAGGACGAGGATCGACTCACACCACGGTGGCACGTGGGACAGCCCTTTGGGAAAGCCTCGAGGGAAAGCCACAGATCCCTTGATCCACGCGAAGGGAACCATGACACTGCTGCTGCAGCTCGGGAGGAAAGCGCACGTGCATGCTCCCACTCGAGACAAGGACTGACTCCCCTGGGGAGACTCCAGAAGTACCCAAAAATCCATGTCAGCACTGGAGAGGAAACCTCAGGTTCCGGCACCGACTCCACACAAGTTCTTAGGCCCCGGCACCGACGGAGAGGAATCCCGAGAGGTCCCCGTGCAACTTGCATGGGGACTGGCCTTTCCTGAGGCCACCAGAGAGGGTCCCTGAGGCCCCGTCGTAGTCGAGAGCACCTGCCGCAACTTGAATAAATCCAGGAGGTTCTCCCTTTCAGGCGAGATGAGGACCATTTCTGCTGAGACGTCTCGAGGCTAATCACACCTAACCTCTGGAACTTACAAAGCGTCCTTCACACTCTTTCTGCAACTCAAGAAGTTCCCCGACATACCCGTTTCCACTCGAGAGGAAGCACGAGTGTCCCCCACATCCAGATGAGCCCCGTTTCCGCCTCATAGCTCAACAGGAGGGATCCATTCCCTGCGTGGTCGGGAAAGAATTCCCGGCGTTCCCGTCACATCTCAAGAGGGAGCGCTCTCCACAGGAAAGGCGAGAGGTACTCCAGGGTCGTGCCACCATTCCCAGATCCCCCAGATATCTCAGTCCATTCCAGGAAGCCTGTTTTCCCGGCACTGACTCAACTTTCAAGACGAGGATCGACTGACACCACGGTGGCACGTGGGACATCACCTTGGGAAAGCGTCGTGGGAAAGCCTGGTGGGAAAGCTCGTGGGAAAGCCTCGAAGCCTCGAGGGAAAGCCACTGATCCTAGGATACACGGGAAGGGAAGCGTGACACTGCTGCTACAGTTCGGGAGGAAAGTGCACGTGCATGCCCCCACTCGAGACGAGGACTGACTCCCCTGGGGAGACTCCAGAAGTACCCCAAGATCCATGTCAGAACTGGAGAGGAATTCTCAGTTTCCGACACCGACTCCACACAAGGTCTTAGGCCCTGGCATCGATGGGAGAGGAATCCCGAGAGGACCCGAGTAAATCGCATGGGGACTGGCCTTTCCTGAGGCCACCAGAGCGGGTCCCTGAGGTCCCCGTAGTAATTCGAGAGCACCTGCCGCAACTTGAGAAAATCCAGGAGGTTCTCCCTTCTTGGCGAGATGAGGCCCATTTCCACTGAGTTCTCTCACGGCTAATCACACCTAACCTCTGGAACTTCCAAAGGGTCCTTCACACCCTTTCTGCAATTCAAGCAGATCACCAACATACCAGTCTCCACTCGAGAGGAAGAACGAGAGTCCCGCCCACATCCAGAGGAGCCCCGTTTCCGACTCCTAGCTCGAGAGGAGGGATCCTTTCCCTGCGTGGTCGGGAAAGAATTCCCGGCGTTCCCATCGCATCTCAAGAGGGGGCGCTCTCCACAGGGAAGGCGAGAGGAACTCCAGGGTCGTGCCACCATTCCCAGAGTCCCACAGATGTCTTAGTCCATTCCAGGGAAACCTGTTTTCCCTGCACTGCCTCGACTTTCAAGAAGAGGTTCGACTCACACCAAGGTGGCAGGTGGGACAGTCCTGTGGGAAAGCGTCGTGGGAAAGCGTCGTGGGAAAGCCTCGAGGGAAAGCCACAGATCCCTTGATCCTCGCGAAGGGAAGCTCAACACTGCTGCTACAGCTCGGAGGAAAGCTCACGTGCATGCCCCGACTCGAGACGAGGACTGACTCCCCTGGGGAGACTCCAGAAATACCCCAAGATACATGTCAGCACTGGAGAGGAATCCTCAGGTTTTGGCACAGACTCCACACAAGATCTTAGGTCCCGGCATCGACGGGAGACGAATCCCGAGAGACCCATGAGCAACTCGCATGGGGACTTCCTTTCGTGAGGCCACAAGAGGGGGTCCCTGATGTCACCGTCGTAAGTCGAGAGCATCTGCTGCAACTCGAGAAAATCCAGGAGGTTCTCCTCTCCTGGCGAGATGAGGCCCATTTCCGCTGAGGGGTCTCGAGGCTAATCACACCTAAACTCTGGAACTTCCAAAGGGTCATTCACACCCTTGCTGCAACTCAAGAAGTTCCCCAACATGCTCGTCTCCACTCGACAGGAAGCACGAGAGTCCCGCCCACATCCAGAGGAGACCCGTTTCCGCCTCCTAGCTAGAGAGGAGGGATACTTTCCCTGCGTGGTCGGGAAAGAATTCCCGGCTTTCCCGTCGCATCTCAAGTGGAGGCGCTCTCCACAGGAAAGGCGAGAGGAACTCCAGGGTCGTGCCACATTCCCAGAGTCCCCCAGATGTCTCAGTCCATTCCAGGGAAACCTGTTTTCCCTGCACTGCCTCGACTTTCAAGCCGAGTATCGACTCACACCACGGTGGCACGTGGGACAGCCCTGTGGGAAAGCTGCCGGGAGCCAGTGTGAGGAATCCCGCCCGTGACAAGGTCATGAGGAAGGAAGCTGACATTCGCAAGGCGTGCTCAGACTTCAGGGACCCCTCTGGAAATTCCTAAGCATGTACCCCAACAAAAATCTGCCGGCTTTTGTGCTCTGCTTTTCCACTCTTCTGACATTTTCTGGAAAAAGTCAATTCAGGGTTTCAGTCTTCTGCATTTGAAAGAGTGTTTCAATCTAAAAACCCCTCCGATGGCTTTCTAGCCTGCCTGCAGGACTCTGCGAGTGTGATTGTTTGAGGCCTCCTGACTGCAGGAGGCACAGGAAGCTTAAAACATCCTAGGAATGTAGGGGCTTCCGAAGAGTCAAAATCTTTAGAATAGGACTGATTAAAAGTTTCATTTGTTGAGTCAATGCTTGCTGCCAAATTTTCATATCCTTTATTTTTAGATATAGTTGGTATATAGAAAAACAAGTAGTAGACCTGGTATTAGCAACATTAGATCTTTGAGTTAAGTACCTTCTTTGTTATATCCCACTGCACCTTTGTTCTATAGAGATGTAACTTTAATGCTTTAAGGAGATGCAAATTAAAGAAAAACACTTCGGGGGAAACAAAATCAACATTCATTAAGGAAGAGAGCTAAAAAGTGTTAACAAGCTTCTTGGCCAGAAGATAATGTAAATCACCTGAGACCTTTTGTATACAAAATGATGTATAGAAAGAGTCTGGGCTGCGAACGCTACATAATTCTGTGTTACCCGTTGATCTCCATGTTTTATCAAAAGTATAAAAGGCCTTCTGAACAATAAAGGATCGGACCAGTTTCTCGAACTAGTCTCTCGGCCTGGTTTCTTGGGACTCTGGCCCCCCATGTCTCTCTCTCTCCTCTTCTCTCCCCTTCCCTCTCTCTGCTCTTTACTTTAACTTCAGGCTGAATCTCCATCTGGGGCGCAGAGGCTCGCCAGGTCTACTTACTTGCCCCGGCTGTTAAGACCCGCACGAAAGGGAGCTTAAGGCGAGGCACCCTTAGATATTCAAGCGGGCGCCGGTGGCCCAACGTAGATGGTGCAGATTCCTTGTCTGGAATTTTATTGGCCTTCCGCGTAAACCAAGCTATTCAGCCCTCTTCCTCCACTTAATCTTCTTATTACACTATAGTTTCTTAATCTAATCTTACATTAATAAACAAACAAGTCTTTCCACGCCAACGCCGTCCCACCCTTCGAATTCCCTGGATCCACCGGGCCAGGACCCCGGCAAGTGGCGCCCGGAAACAGGCTATTCGAAGGTAGGTTCCTCGGAGCAAAAGCTCCCCCCGGAGCACTCTCTGCTGCTCCCCCGGAGCCCTCTCCGTTGCTCCCCCCGGAGCACTCTCTGTTGCTCCCCCCGGAGTGACTTAATCACTCCCCCCGGAGTACTTTCGGGTACTCCCCCAGTGTTGAGTGTTCGGGGACGGCTAGGACCTCACTCAGGGTGCCCGCGGAACCCCCCTGTAGGATAGACAGGGTGAGGAAGAGTGGGAAGTGTTCAAAGGGTTTAAGAGAAACCTTGGTGCTCTAGAGGTTGAAAAAGAAACCTGCTATCCTAGGGTTAAAAACAAAACCCCCCTCGCCAGAGGTAAAACCTTTTGTTGAGGTAGACTTTTCTATAAGACTTAATTTTCTGACATGGGGTAACAGTGAATCAAAAGAAAGACAGCTTTTTATAGGAGTAATCTTGCAGTTACTAACTAAACGAGGAATTAAAGTTAAAAATTCCAATATTCATTCATTTTTTTCCTTTGTACAAGAACAGTGTCCCTGGTTTCCAGAAGAAGGCACTGTTAACTTAGACACCTGGGAGAGAGTAGGAAAACAGCTAAAAACTTACTATACTTTGCATGGGCCTGTAAATGCTTTTGCTCTGTAAAATATGATTACAAATGTTCTGGACCCCTGTCATGAGGCTGTTAGATAGCCTATGGGAGAGGCTATAGCGGTAAATGGTAGTGGGTCTCCACCTTCTATGCAGATCGTATTTTCTGCCATTGGCAAACAAAAGGAGAGAGACTCCTCTTCCTCCCGAGGAAGGAGGGTGCTTACAGGACGCAGCGGCCGAGCGCCCTGGAGAGCCCCCTCCCCCTCTACACCAAACCAAACCTTTAAAAAAGTTATCTTATTTAAGGCGACCACTGCAACCTCTGCTTGCGCCTCCCCAGGGCTTAAGAACTCCCCACTTTATATCCAAAGCCTCCCAGAACATTGCTTAAGTTTGAAAACGATAGTGACAATATTTTTGAGCAAAAGAGCTTTTAAAACAGAGCTTGCTCCTTGCATAAAATCCCCTCAGGAGGGGCCTCACCCAACAAAAAAAAAAGAAAAAGGAAGAAAAACAGAAAAAAAAAATATTCGTAATAAAAAAGGACTTTACAAATGCAAAATGTTTCTCTTGAGGCCAAATAGAACATGTTTTGCCAAAATGTCCTGCTAAACAGACACAACAACCCGTACCAAACAACCCCAGGTAGCTCAGGCCTAGACCTCAGTTCCACCACTTCAATAATATTAACCCCTGATGTGCCAGTGACTCAGATTCCAATGAGAGTGGCTAGTCCCCTGCCTGAGGACATTGTAAGACTTGTACTGGGGCATAGCTTGCCTTTCTTTTCAAGAAATTTCGGTAGTGTCTTGTGTAGTAAATTCTGATTATACTTGAAAAAACTGAAGTTTTGATCTCGCCACCTGCTAAAACTGTGCAATTAATAAAAATTAAAAAAAAAATAATAGCACAGCTTTTGCTTTTACCTTATTACCAAACAGAAAAACCAGACAAAAAAAGCCCCAGAGGATCTAGATCTAGCTTTTTGGGTGCAAAAAATTGCAGCTTCTAGGCCTTTAAAAGATTTTTTAATTCAAAGATATAAAATGTCATGGCTGTTAGACAATAGACAAGACGTTTCTTACATTGCTGAGAGACTAGCGCAGCTCCTGGCCAACATATACTACTGAAAAGGAGTTAGAAAAAGTGGTATGCAGGATAAAAATGCTATAGAGTAAGAGGTGAGAGAGAGTTTAAAACCTTGGTGAATAGTGAGCTCCCCGTTGCTGGAAGTTTTCAAGCTAAGATTAAATGGTTACTTGTCATCTAAAAGGCTATAGACCAGATTTGGGTTATAAAAAGATCATTAGAAAAGCTTATAAAGATATTGTGTAACACCTCTTTTCTTGCTTCTTATATTTGGGTCTAGTGATATGGTTTTTTGGATAAAAAAATTACTCAGAAACGGCCTATGAAAACTATTCTGATTAATGGCAAGTCTATTGTGGGGTTATTAGACACAGGAGCAGACGTTTCTTGCATTTCAGGAAAAGACTGGCCTAGCTCCTGGCCCACCTCCTGGCCCACACATACTACTGAAAATAACTTGGTGGGGATAGGAAGAGCCCCCACAGTAGCCAAAAGTGCAAAAATTTTAGATTGGCAATTTGAGGACACCCGTGGAACTTTCCAACCGTATGTAGTCCCTTCACTCCCCCTTACCCTGTGGGGGAGGGACATGCTATCTCAAATGGGAGTGTTACTTTTTAGCCCTGATGATAAAGTGACCTCTCAGATGCTGCAGATCGCTTATGATCCATCAAAAGGATTGGGTAAACAACAGACAAGAATAATTGAGCTAATTTGCCCAACTCCTTGCAAGCTATATACTGGATTGGGATATCCAAATTTATAATGAAGGCCATTGTTTTTGCTGCCTACCCCATTAACATGAAAATTTCAAGATCCGGTGTGGGTGGAACAGTGGCCTCTGCCTAAGGAAAAAATTACTGACATATTAATTAAAAAGATTAATTCAAATATACTGATTTATTAAATTGTTTAATAAAGAAACCATCAAAAAATTGCACTTCCATATAACAGAGAACAACTTGATGCTTTTCAAATGTTTGATGATTGGCAGATTGCTATAGGAAATTCTTGTGATCAGATCTTGCATCATTTACCCTCATGTGCTTTTGTTAATTCAAAAATTAAAAAGAGAGAAATTAAGTATAGTTTTTCCCCCATCAGATTTTACAACATGTTCTCTTTGTAATAAGTTAAATGCTGATTCGTTTGAAACAGTAAAATAAAAAGCCATTAGTAAAGCAAAAAGATCTCCTCCAGATAACAAAAAGATCCCGACCCAAAATTTACTGCGGGTCGAGGAAGTGTTTATATTTTTTTCCACAGGGTGCAGATTCGTCAACTTGGATCCCGGCACAGACTGATTCGCCACAAAAGAAAAAGGGAACTTCTCTGCCACCACCACCGCGGAAACAGCCGCGCACCAAAAGCTGCGGGCGGGGCCAGCCTGACTGACGGAACCCAGTGCACCGCACTCGCAGCCCCATAACAGCGCCAGTGTCAGAGGGCGGGGTGAAGGCCGCTGCTCCTACCGGCAAAAGAGGCAAAAGAAACATCAAGATCCCCGGCAGGACTAACAGCTGCTGCAGCACAAACTCCAACCAGAAAATGACTCTATTTACTCTATTTTGGCTTGTCTATCCTCTCCTTATGTTCTTCTTTTCACCAATGATTCCAGAAAACTTAATGTACCTAATGTAGCGACTTGTGAACCATGGATGTTTTCATCTTGTTTAACTCCTCAAAGTAATGTCTGCTCTTCTGTGGTTTTAAAGATGTCCTATAACTGTAAACAACTTATTGATATGATAATTATGTTCTTGCTGTGTTACAACAACTGTTATTGTTACTACAACAGCAATCATTGACTCAACAAGTGTAAATGCCCAATATGTTAAAAAATCAAGGTTTAGGTATTTTGGAACAGCTCAGATATTAGTTTAGACTTAGGGAAACTTCATAATCAGATTCAGACCTTGGAACACTCCCGATTAGATTTTACCACCGCAGGAGAAGCCAATGACTTTTCCCACACTTTCTCTAACTTCATTTCTGAAGACTGTTCTGTCTACTGTCTATAATCTTGCTCCTCATAATCATACTTCCCTATATTGTCTAGATTCTTCGGCAGAGCATTCGAATCTCGAGACCGAACTGCACCTGATTTTAAACATAAATAATCAATTATTTAAATTAAAAAGGGTGAGATGCCGGGAGCCAGAGTGAGGAATCCCGGCCCGTGACAAGGTCATGAGGAAGGAAGCTGACATTCGCAAGGCGTGCTCAGACTTCAGGGACCCCTCTGGAAATTCCTAAGCACGTACCCCAACAAAAATCTGCCGGCTTTTGTGCTCTGCTTTTCCACTCTTCTGACATTTTCTGGAAAAGTCAATTCAGGGTTTCAGTCTTCTGCATTTGAAAGAGTGTTTCAATCTAAAAACCCCTCCGATGGCTTTCTAGCCTGCCTGCAGGACTCTGCGAGTGTGATTGTTTGAGGCCTCCTGACGCAGGAGGCACAGGAAGCTTAAAACATCCTAGGAATGTAGGGGCTTCCGAAGAGTCAAAATCTTTAGAATAGGACTGATTAAAAGTTTCATTTGTTGAGTCAATGCTTGCTGCCAAATTTTCATATCCTTTATTTTTAGATATAGTTGGTATATAGAAAAACAAGTAGTAGACCTGGTATTAGCAACATTAGATCTTTGAGTTAAGTACCTTCTTTGTTATATCCCACTGCACCTTTGTTCTATAGAGATGTAACTTTAATGCTTTAAGGAGATGCAAATTAAAGAAAAACACTTCAGGGGAAACAAAATCAACATTCATTAAGGAAGAGAGCTAAAAAGTGTTAACAAGCTTCTTGGCCAGAAGATAATGTAAATCACCTGAGACCTTTTGTATACAAAATGATGTATAGAAAGAGTCTGGGCTGCGAACGCTACATAATTCTGTGTTACCCATTGATCTCCATGTTTTATCAAAAGTATAAAAGGCCTTCTGAACAATAAAGGATCGGATCAGTTTCTCGAACTAGTCTCTCGGCCTGGTTTCTTGGGACTCTGGCTCCCCCCATGTCTCTCTCTCTCCTCTTCTCTCCCCTTCCCTCTCTCTGCTCTTTACTTTAACTTCAGGCTGAATCTCCATCTGGGGCGCGGAGGCTCGCCAGGTCTACTTACTTGCCCCGGCTGTTAAGACCCGCACCAAAGGGAGCTTAAGGCGAAGCACCCTTAGATATTCAAGCGGGCGCCGGTGGCCCAACGTAGATGGTGCAAATTCCTTGTCTGGAATTTTATTGGCCTTCCGCGTAAACCAAGCTATTCAGCCCTCTTCGTCCACTTAATCTTCTTATTACACTATAGTTTCTTAATCTAATCTTACATTAATAAACAAACAAGTCTTTCCACGCCAACGCCGTCCACCCTTCGAATTCCCTGGATCCACCGGGGCTGGACCCCGGCAGAAAGCCTCGTGGGAAAGCCTCGTGGGAAAGCCTCGAGGGAAAGCCACAGATCCCTTGATCCACCCGTCGGGTAGCATGACACTGCTGCCACCTTTAGGGAGGAAAGCCCACGTGCATTTCCCCACTCGAGACGAGGACTGACTCCCCTGGGGAGAGTCCAGAAGTACCCAAAAATCCACGTCAGCACTGGAGAGGAATCCTCAGTTTCCGGTCCCAACTCAACACAAGGTCTTCGACTCGGGAAATGCAAGCATTTAAAAGATCTCTCCTTTGGAGCCTCGAGGGGGGCTCAGGGCTTCTCTGGATGTGGGCGGGACCCTCGTGCTTCCTTTGAGTGTAGACGGGTGTGTCGGGAAAGCTCTTGAGTTGCAGCAAGTGTGTGAAGGAACCATTGGAAGTTCCAGAGGTTAGGTGTGCTTAGCCTCTAGATGCGTCAGTGGAAATAGGCCTCATTTTGCTGTAGGGGAGAACCTCCTGGATTTTCTCGAGTTACGGCAGGTGCTCTCGAATTACGACGGGGACCTCAGGGACCCGGTCTCGTGGCCTCAGGAAAGGCCAGTCCCCATGCAAGTTGCCAGGGGGACTCTCGGGATTCCTCTTGGGTCGATGCCGGGGCCTAAGACCTTGTGTGGAGTCGAGGCCGGATCCTGAGGATTCCTCTCCAGTGCTGACATGGTTCTTGGGGTACTTCTGGAGTCTCCCCAGGGAAGTCAGTCCTCGTCTCGAGTGTGGGCATGCACGTGCGCTTTACTCCCGAGCTGTAGCAGCAGTGTCACGCTTCCTAACGCGTGGTCAAGGGATCTGTAGCTTTCACTCAAGTCTTTCCTTCAAGGCTTTCCCAAGAGTCTTTCCCACAGGGCTGTCCCACCTGCCACCAGGGTGTGAGTCGATCCTCGGCTTGAAAGTCGAGGCAGTGCAGGGAAAACATGTTCCTCTGGAATGGACTGAGACATCTGGGGGACTCTTGGAATGGTGGTACGACCCTGGAGTTCCGCTCGCCTTTCCTGTGGAGAGCGCCTCCTCTTGAGATGGGACGGGAACGCCGGGAATTCTTTCCCGACCAAGCAGGGAAAGGATCCGTCATCTCGAGGTCCGAGGCATAAACGGGGCTCCTCTGGATGTGGGCGGGACCCTCGTGCTTCCTCTGGAGTGGAGACGGTATGTCGGGGAACTTCTTGAGTTTCAGCAAGGTTGTTAAGGAACCTTTGGAATTTCCAGAGTTTAGGTGTGATTAGCCTCGAGAGCCTCAGCGGAAATTGGCCTCATCTTGCCTGGGGGGAGAACCTCCTGGATTTTCTCGAATTGTGGCAGGTGTTCTCAACGTTCGCTGGGACCTCAGGGACCCGCTCTGGTGGCGTCAGGAAAGGCCAGTTCCCATCCGAGTGGCTACGGGGCCTCTCGGGATTCCTCTCCCGTCGATGGTGGGGCCTAAGACCTTGTGTGAAGTCGAGGCCGGTACCTGAGGATTCCTCTCCCGTGCTGACATGGTTCTTGGGGTACTTCTTGAGTCTCCCCAGGGGTGTCAGTCCTCTTCTCAGCGGGATCATGCAAGAACGCTTACCTCCCGAGCTGCAGTAGCAGTGTCACTCTGCCCGTCGCGTGGATCAAGAGATCTGTGTCTTTCCCTCGAGGTATTTCCCACGGGGCTTTCCCTCGAGGCTTTCCCACGAGGCTTTCCCACATCGCTGTCCCACGTGCCACCGTGGTGCCAGTCGATCCTCGGCGTGAAAATCAAGGCAGTGCAGGGAAAACAGGTTCCTCTGGAATGGACTGAGACATCTGGGGGACTCTTGGAATTGTGGCACGACCCTGGAATTCCTCTCGCCTTTCCTGTGGAGAGCGCCTCTTCTTGAGATTCGGTGGGAACGCCGGGAATTCTTTCCCGACCAAGCAGGGAAAGTGCCGTGGTCCAGCCCCGGTGGATCCAGGGTGATTCGAAGGTGGGGACGTAGTCGTCGTCTTTGGAAATATACATATTTAATCCCAGATATAAAGAGATTAGAAATGGATAGTGTAGTAGGAAGATTATTGGAGAAAAAGAGGCTGAATAACTTGGATTACGTGGAATAACATCCATCCTCCAGTAGAGAATTCAGCCAGAAAAACGGGAGCAAAAAAGAAGCGACATGGGGGAATCAGTCTTTCCGGAAACTGATCTGATTTCTTTTTTTGGTTTTGCTTGTATACCTCTTGTTACACATAGGGATGAATACAGAGTCACGCAGGAGTCGGCATCCTGACCTTTATCAAAATCAGGTGCTTCACATAAATGTATAAAAAAAAGGTCTTAGGGATCTTACATCATCTTCTGGCCATGAATGAGACCTGCTGACATTTTATGATCCTTTCTTTCTGATAACCAAATAAACTTATTTCTTCCAAGGGTGTTTTTTCTTAAACCAGGCACCACCCTCCAAATAAAGTTACATTCCTATAGGGTGAGGGTGTAGTGAGTTACAATCAAGAAAGGAATTTATTTAACCCAAGGTTAACATGATTAGTCTTAAAGGTGAATTCTTATTTCTCCTATATGCTTAAAGGTTAATACTTATTTCTCCTATATACTAGTTATATTCATTATAAGGGTAGGGAACATGGAGATTTATCAGCAAACATCAGCCTAACAAATGAAAATCCTTTCATCAATTCTCCCCTTAAGATCTATTTAGTCTTAAGATATGATAAAGTTACATTCTTACATAGAAAGGACACAGTGATATATAACAAAGTACAGTGATCTATTACAAAAGTGAAAATCCATTAACTCAAAAAGTCTAGTATTGCTAACATCAAAAACTGCTATATTTCCTTTGCTATATTCCAAATACATTGATTAATATATTCCCAAGTGCCTAAGGATATGGAGGCCTGGTGGCAATCATTGACTCAACAAGAGAAAAAGTCCTATGCTAATTAAGACTCTCAAAATACTCCAAAACTCTCTGTGCTGTTTACAGTTGAGAGGTAGTAAACAATCTTGTGCCTAGTGGCAGCAGTATGGATAATCCTGTCACACAAGCTGGTCTGTCAGCAGAGAGGTTTGACCTAAAATATCCTTGTCCCACCCAGAGCAGGGAATTAGCAGCAATTTTTGACACAACAAATGAAGAACCCTTCACCAATATAATTCCTAACCAACTATACTAATAATTTCTAACTCCCCAAAATAATTTGCCTTTAGTAAGTCTAAAACATCTCATGCCTCTCAGGTTGGGAGGCTGTAAACAATCACATGTGGCCGGACAAACCTATAAAGGTGGGCTAGATAACCTTCAGAGGAGTCGGCAAGCTGAAACACTCTTGTCATGCCCAAGAATATTTATTGCCTTGAAGCTGCACGTTTACTTCTTCTCCGAGAGAAACAGTTATGGGGGAGCCCCCGTAAAGTCAGAAGTGTAGGTGAGAGCATAAAACAGACTCTGGTTTTGGGGTTCGATGCTCGGGAACAGGGGGTTACCTGAGGCTTGATCACGCCTTTGGCATGCCAAGCCTCCTTCCTCATGACCTTTGCGATAGGCGGAATTCCTCACGCTGGCCCCCGGAAGGAAAGGATCCCTCATCTCGAGCGACGAGGCGGAAAACGCGCCTCCTGTGGATGTGGGGGGGACCATCTTGCTTATTCTCGAGTGGAGACGGGTATGTCGGGGAACATATTGAGTTGCAGCAAGGGTGTAAAGTACCTTTTGGAAGTTCCAGAGGTTAGGTGTGATTAGCCTCGAGACACCTCAGTGGAAATGGGCCTCATCTCGCCTGGAGGGGAGAACCTCCTGGATTTTCTCGAGTTGCGGCAGGTGCTCTCGACTTACGACGGGGACCTCAGGGGCCAGCTCTGGTGGCCTCAGGAAAGGCCAGTCCCCATTCAAGTTTCTAGGGGGCCTCTCAGGATTCCTCTCCTGTCGATGCCGGGCCTAAGACCTTGTGTGAAGTCGGGGCTGGAACCTGAAGATTCCTCTCCAGTGCTGACATGGGATCTTGTGGTACTTCTGGAGTCTCCCCAGGGGAGTCAGTCCTCGTCTCGAGTGGGGGCATGCACGTGCGCTTTCCTCCCGAGCGGTAGCAGCAGTGTCACGCTTCCCCGTCGCGTGGATCAAGGGATCTGTGGCTTTCCCTCTAGGCTTTCCCATGAGGCTTTCCCACAGGGCTGTCCCACATGCCACCTTGGGTGTGAGACGATCCTCGGCGTGAAAGTCGTGGCAGTGCAGGGAAAACAGGTTCCTCTGGAATGGACTGAGACATCTGGGGAACTCTTGGAATGGTGGCACGACCCTGGGAGTTCCTCTGGCCTTTTCCTGTGGAGAGCACTTCCTCTTGAGATGCGACGGGAACGCCAGGAATTCTTTCCCGACCACGCCAGGGAAAGGATCCCTCCTCTCTAGATACGAGGCGGAAACGGGGCTCCTCTGGATGTGGGCGGGACCCTCGTGCTTCATCTCGAGTGGAGACGGGTATGTCGGTGATCTTCTTGACTTGCAGCAGGGGTGTCAAAGACCCTTTGGAAGTTCCAGAGGTTAGGTGTGATTAGCCTCGAGATGCCTCAGGGGAAATGGGCCTCATCTCGCCTGGAGGGGAGAACCTCCTGGATTATCTTGAGTTGGAGCAGGTGCTCTCGTCTTTAGGATGGGGCCCTCAGGGACCCGCTCCTGTGGCCTCAGAAAAGGCCAGTGCCCATGGGAGTTGCTAGGGGGCCTCTCAGGATTCCTCTCACGTCGATGCCGGGGCCTAAGACCTTGTGTGGAGAGCCCGAGCGGAGGCGACGCGGAGCGTTTCGGTTCTCAGTGCCTGGGCACCGGTGTGTGGTGTGAGGCTGCGGCGGAGCCTCTACACTGAAGGTGCGAGAGGTTGGCAGCTTCGATTGAAGCACATCGAGCGGCGACAGCAGTGAAAGTCATGAGCGACAGCGGCGAGGAGAACTACGGCGAGGGGGAATCCCGTTCTGCTTCCAGAAGCGGAAGTGCTCATGGATCTGGGAAATCTGCAAGTCATACCCCTGCAAGGTCTCGCTCCAAGGAAGATTCCAGGCGTTCCAGATCAAAGTCCAGGTCCAGATCGGAATCTAGGTCTAGATCCAGAAGAAGTTCTCGGAGGCATTATACAAGGTCACGATCTCGGTCCCGGTCCCATAGAAGATCTCGTAGCAGATCTTACAGCAGAGATTATCGAAGACGGCATAGCCACAGTCATTCTCCCATGTACTCCGGCGTCATGTTGGGAATCGGGCAAATCCTGATCCTAACTGTTGTCTTGGAGTATTTGGATTGAGCTTGTATACTACAGAAAGAGATCTAAGAGAAATGTTCTCTAAATATGGCCCAATTGCTGATGTATCTATTGTATATGACCAGCAGTCTAGACGTTCAAGAGGATTTGCCTTTGTATACTTTGAAAATGTAGATGATGCCAAGGAAGCAAAAGAGTGTGCCAATGGAATGGAGCTTGATGGATGTAGGATCAGAGTTGACTTCTCCATAACGAAAAGACCACATACTCCAACAGCAGGAATTTACATGGGGAGACCTACCTATGGCAGCTCACGCCGTCGAGATTACTATGACAGAGGATATGATCGAGGCTATGATGATCGGGACTATTACAGCAGATCGTACAGAGGAGGAGGAGGAGGAGGAGGAGGATGGAGAGCTGCTCAAGACAGGGATCAGAAATACAGAAGACGGTCACCTTCTCCCTACTATAGTCGTGGAGGATACAGATCACGTTCCAGATCTCGATCATACTCACCTCGTCGCTATTAAAGCATGAAGATGAAGACTTTCTGAAACCTGCCCTAGAGTTGGGATATTGTTTGTGGACAATATTTTTTATTGTCTCCTGTTTAAAAAGTGAACAGTGCCTGGTGAAGTTAGGTGACTTTTACACCTTTTATGATGACTACTTTTGGTGGAGTTGAAATGCTGTTTTCATTCTGCATTTGTGTAGTTCGGTGCTTTGTTCAAAGTTAAGTGTTTTCAGAAAAGTATGTTTTACATGTATTTTTTTACAGTCTAAAATTTTGACTGCTGAGAAGTTTCTATTGTACAGAACTTCATTTAAATGGTTTTTCTACTGAATACAGGGTATTCTGAAGATTGAAGCCTGTGTGTAAAATGCTACCAAATGGCAAAAAGCAACAATAACGTTTGGTTTTTACTTTTCTTTCTAACATATCAATGCTTAGGAGAACTGTTCTGATTAGATTGTCAGTAGTAAATTAAAGAAAAAAATGCCCGTTTTCCTCGAGTCCATGAAACATACCATACTTAATATACCTGCAGTTAAGTGATAAAAATTACGCTCTGTAACTCTATACTGCTAGTGTTAAAAACTAAAGATCTTTCAATACAGCAAATGCTTAATGCTTATATAAATGTGACTTTGACAGCCTTTATGTAATCTGTATTATACATAGCAGGGAATAAGATGAGTTGCACAATGTATGCCTTAAAAAGGCTATTTCTTAAAGCTGTTAGAAGGGGATAATGGTATTTCAATTAGTAATCAGCAAGTGAAAATAATATTCCACCACAAATGTACTCTTGTTCTTCTAGCTTTTAAGACTATATGGAAAAACTGGGTGCTTCAGAGTTTTGAGAAAAAAGAAGGGAACACTACACCTGTGTTGTGGATGATCTGAAGACTTTGCCTGTTCGTTTTTTAAATACTACTTTCAGGTTCTTTGCTTACCAAAGGAGGCCCAATTTCACTCAAAAGTTTTGAGAACTGTGTTTAAATAAATGCAAAGAAAAGAGTAAAAAGGAAAGAAAAAAAAAGACCTTGTGAGGAGTTGGGGCAGGAACCTGAGGATTCCTCTACAGTGCTGACATGGATCTTGGGGTACTTCTGGAGCCCCCCAGGGAAGTCAGTCTTCGTCTCGAATGGGGGCATGCACGTGCGCTTTCCTCCCGAGCTGTAGCAGCAGTGTCACACTTCCGGTCGCGTGGATCAAGTGATCTGTGGCTTTTCCTCCAGGCTTTACCACGAGGCTATCCCAGAGGGCTGTCCCACATGCCGCCGAGGTGTGAGTCGAACCTCGGCGTGAAAGTCGAGGCAGTGCAGGGAAAACAGGTTCCTCTGGAATGGACTGAGACATCTAGGGGACTCTTGGAATGGTGGCACGACTCTGGAGTTCCTCTCGCATTTCCTGTGGAGAGCGCCTCCACTTGAGATGCGACGGGAACGCCGGGAATTCTTTCCCGACGAAGCAGGGAAAGGATCCCACATCTCGAGCTACGAGGCGGAAAGGGGCTCCTCTGGATGTGGGCGGGACCCTCGTGCTTCCTATCGAGAGGAGACGGGTATGTCGGGGAACTTCTTGAGTTGCAGCAAGGGTGTGAAGGACCCTTTGGAAGTTCCAGAGGTTAGGTGTGATTAGCCTCCAGACGCTTCAGCGGAAATGGGCTTCATCTCGGAGAGGAGAACCTCCTGGATTTTCTCGAGTTGCGGCAGGTGCTCTCGACTTA
>NW_017212261.1:0-26357 GCF_001704415.2 Capra hircus
ATCTGAACTTCCCAAAGAGCGTCCTTCACACCCTGCCTCAACTCAAGAAGTTCCCCGACATACCCGTCTCCACTCAGAGAGGAAAAGGCACCAGAGGGTCCCGCCCACATCCAGAGGAGCCCCGGTTTCCGCCTCTAGACTCGTGCAGGAGGAGGTGAATTCCTTTCCCACGTGCGTCGGGAAATACTTCCGGCGCTTCCCGTTGCATCTGAAGATGGAGCCTCTTCCACAGCGAAAGGCGATTTGAGGAACTCCAGCGGCGCGTTGCCCCCATCTCCCAAGGAGGCCGCTGCGATGTCCAGTCCATAGTTAGAGGGAAAACTTTTTGCCCCTCGCACGTTGCCTCGGACTTTTGCAAGCCCGCAGAGATACGACTCACCCCCCACACGAATTTCAGTGGCACGGGGACAGGCCCTGTAAAAGGGCGAAAGGCCGTCGTGGGAAAGCACTCTCAAAACACCTCGATGAGAAGCCACAGATTCTTCATCCACTGCGAAGGGAAGCATGACACATGCCTGCTACAAGCTCCAGCGGAGAAAGTTGCACGGCTGCATGACCTAATGTCGAGACGAGGACTGAATCCCCATGGTGAGCACTCCAGATATAGTACCCCAAGATCGCATTGTCAGCCACTGGAGAGGAATTTTCAGGCTCCGGCACCGCTCTCCACACGAACCGCTCTTAGGCCCCTGGCATCGACGGGGAGACGGAATCCCGAGACGGCCCCCCGCTGCAACTCCCGCATGCGGACTCCGCCTTTTCCTGAGGGCCACCATGAAGCGGGGTCCCTGAGGTCTTCGTCTTAAGTCGAGAGCACCTGCTGGCACCGAGAAAAAAAAAAAAAAAAAAAAACAAAAAAAAAAAATATCCAGGGAGGTTCCCCCTCCAGGCGCAGATGAAGCCCATTTCCGCGAGGCGTCTCGAGGCTAATCAACCTGGCCTCTGGAATCTCCAAAGCGGTCCTTTTCACACCCTTGCGGCAACTCAAGAAAGTTTTCCCGACGTACCCGTCTCCACTCCGCAGAGAAGCCACGAGAGTCCTGCCCACATCCAGAGAAGCCCCGTTTCCGCCTCATAGCTCAGAGAGTTGGATCCTTTCCCTGCACGTCAGTGTCGCGGAAGAATTTCCGGATTGTTTTCCCGTCGCATCTCAAGGGAGGCGCTCTCCACAGGAACACCGAGGGATCTCCAGGGTCGTGACACCATTCCCTTGAGTGCCACAGATTCTCAGTCTATCCATGGGAAACCTATTTTCCCTGCATTGCCTCGACCTTTCCAAGCGGAGTATCCACTCACACCACGCTGCACGTGACAGCCCTGTGGCGAGCCTCATGGGGAAAGCCTCTGAGGAAAAGCCACAGATCCCTAGATCCACGCAAAGCGGAAGTGTGAAAACAATGCTGCTACAAGCTCGGAGGAGTTGCGCACGTGCATGGCCCCAGCCGAACGAAGGACTGACTCCCTGGGCGAGGACCCAGTAAGATACCAAAGACCATGTCAGCACTGGAAGGAATCCTTAGGTCCGGCACGGGACTCCAATCACCAAGAATCTTAGCCGAGGCATCGATGGGAGAGGAATTCCGAGAAGCCCAAAGCAACATCGCATGCGGGACTGGCCTTTCCTGAGGCCACCAGTCAGCGGGTCCCTTGAGCGTCCTCAACCTACAGTCGAGTAGCACCCTGCAGCTCCGGCAACTCGAGCAGCGGAGACCTGACCAAGCAATACCAGGCTACGGTGTATCTCCAACAACCTCTCCAGGCGAAGGATGTCCATGCCCTCCGCCCAGCATTCCGCCAAAGGAAATGGCAGTGGCCCCGCGCCATTCCGGCAGGCAAAGAGACATCACATCCGTCTAACCCAGCGTCTAAAAGGTACAAGCACTCTTCCCAAAGAACCTCTGGTAACCCTTTTCACGCAAAAACCGCTTGCTGCGGCGATCATCTTCAACGAAAAAGTTCCCCCACAATCTCACCCTTCTCACTTCGGGACGAAGGAAACAGCTCAGCAAGGAAAGTTCCAGTCCCAGCCCGCTCCAACCACTGTTCCCCCAGCTCCAGAGGAGGAGAGCAAGACCCCGCGAGTTTCCGACGCTCCCCTAGCCTCGAGAGCCAGCGATTCCCTTTCCCACTGCCATCCAGACGGGTAGGCCCCTCGCGGAAAGAGAATTCCCGGCGTTTCCGGTCGTCCCATTCTCAAGCCCACGGGCAGGCGCTCTCCACACCCAAACCGGAGTCCCACCGGAAAGACATCCTTAGAAAGATTCAATCCTTTCCGCCTGCCTGACCCATTCCCAGAGTCCCCCAGATGTCTCAGGAGTCATTCCAGGGTGAAAACCTGTTTCCCTGCCACTGCCTCGACTTTGTCAAGACGAGGATGGACTCAACACGAATGCCGCAATGGCAACGAATGGGACTCCAAGCCACGATGTGGGCATACCAGACACTACAGTGGGGAAAGTCGCAATCGTGAGAAAGCCATCGAGGGAAAAGCGCCCACGGATCCTTAGACTCCAACGGCGCAAGGAATCGTGACTCTGCCTCCTACAGCTCGCAGAGGTAGAAACGCACGCTTCATGCCCACCGACGACAGCACGGACTGACTCGCCCTGGGCAGAGACTCCATGAAACACCCAAGACTCCCATTCAGCACTGGCAGAGGAATCCTCAGCGTTCGGCACCTGCTGGAGCCAGTGTGAGAACTCCTGCCCATGACAAGTTCATGAGGAAGGAAGCTGAGATATGCAAGGCCGTGCCTCAGACTTCAGGACCCTCTGCAAATTCCTAAGCACGTACCCCAACTAAAAATCTGCGGCTTTTGTGCTCTGTTTTTCCACTCTTCTGACATTTTCTGGAAAAATTCAATTCAGGCTTTAGTCTTCTGCATGAGAAGAGTTGTTTCAATGCCAAAAACCCCTGCCGATGGCTTTCTAGCTGCCTGCCAGGACTCCTACAGCTGCGCCATGTGATTGTTTGAGCCTCCTGACCACAAGGAGGACAGGAAGCTTAAAAACATCCTAGGAATGCAGGCAGCTTCGGAGGAGTCAAAATCTTTAGAATAGACTGATTAAATGGTTCATTTTTTGGGTCAATGCTTTCGCTGCAAATTTTCATATCCTTTATTTTTAGATATAGTTGGTATATAGAAAAAACAAGTAGTAGACCTGTATTTAGCCAACATTACCATCCTTCTGACGTTAAAGTACCTTCTTTGTTATATCCCACTCCACCTTGTTCTATAGAGCATTGTAACTTTAATGCCTTTAAGGAGATGCCAGATTAAAAAAAAAAAAAAAACACTTCAGGGGAAACAAAATTAACATTCATTAAGAAGAGAGCCAAAAAGTCGTTAAGCAAGGCCTCTGGCCAAAAAGATAATGCTATATCAACCTGAGACCTTTGTATACAAAATGATATACGGAAAGAATCTGGGTTGGTGAACCGCTCATAAATTTGTACCCATTGATCTCCGTGTTTTATCAAAAGTATAAAGGCCTTCTGAACAATATAAGGATGCGGCGCCAGTTGCTCGAACCTAGTGCTCTCGCCTGGTTTTCTTGGGATCTGGCGTTGCCCCATGCTCTCTCTCTCTCTCTTCTTCTCTCCCTTCCCTCTCTCGCTGTTTACTTTAACTTCAGGCTGAATCTCCATCTGGGCGCGCGGAAGGCCGCCAGGTCTACTTACTTGCCCCGGCTGTTAAGAACCCGCACGAAAGGAGCTTAAGGTGAGGCACCCTTAGATATTCAAGCGGGCGCGGTGGCGCCCAACGTAGAATTGTGCAAATTCCTTGTCTGCGAATTTTATTGGCCTTCCGCGTAAACCAAGCATTCAGCCCTCTTCTTCCACTTAATCTTCTTACATACACTATAGTTTCTAATCTAACTTACATTAATAAACAAACAAGTCTTCTCCACACCAACGCCGTCCACCCTTCCGAATTCCCTGATCCACCGGGGCTGGACCGCCGGCAAGTGGTGCCGGGAACAGGGCTATTCAAGGTTAGGTTCCTCGGAGCAAAAGCTCCCCCCGGAGCACTCTCTGTTGCTCCCCCCGGAGCACTCTCTGTTGCTCCCCCCGGAGTGACTTAATCACGCCCCCGGAGCTACTTCGTGGTCTCCCCCAGTGTTGAGTGTTCGGACGGCTAGGACCCCACTCAGAGTTGCCGCGCGACCCCCTGTAGGATAGCGACAGGTTGAGACGAAGTGGCGAAGTGTTCAAGGTTTAGAGAAACCTGGTGCTCTAGGACCAGCGTCTGGAAAAGAAACCTGCTATCTTAGGTTTAAACAAAACCCCCTGCGCTAAAGGCTAAAACCTTTTTGTCAAGGCAGACTTTCTATAACTCTTAATTTTCTGACACGGGGGTAACAATGACTCAAAACAAATGACACCTCTTTATACAAGTAATTTTGTAACTGTTAAACAGAAAAAGGACAACATTAAAGATTTGAAAAGGCCTGCGTGTTACGAGACCAATGTCCTTGGTTATTCCAGAAAAGAGATTTAGATGACTTGTCGGATAAAAGTTAATAAAACAGCTAAAAACATAATTATACTTTGCATGGGCCTGTAAATGCTTTTGCTCTGCTAAAAATATATTAACAAAATTTTCGACCTCCCCGGCATGAGGCTGTTATGTAGATAGGCTATGGGAAGACTATAGCAGTGGCATCGTATGGGCTTCTCCACCTATTACGCAGACAGCACAGCCAGCAGCCCTCCGGGGGCAGCGACAGCCCCAGATCCATATATTTTCTGCCATTGGCAAACAAAAGTGAACGAGACTGTTACTCTTCCTCCCGAGGAAGGAAGGTGCTTATTTAGACAGCAGCGGCCGAAGCGCCCTGGAGAGCCCCCCTCCCCTCTACACAAACCCAAACCTTTAAAAGAAGTTGTCTTATTTAAGGCCCGACCACTGCAAACCTCTGCTTGCGCCTCCCCAGCGCTTAAGACACTCCCCACTTTATATCCAAAGCCTCCCAGAACATTGCTTAAGTTTGAAGGAAGAACGACTAGTTGACAATATTTTTGAGCAAAAGATGCTTTTAAAACAGGAGCTTGTTCCTTAGCACTAAAATCCCTCAGGAAGGGGGGCCTCACCCCAACAAAAAAAAAGAAAAAAGGTAAGAAAAACAGTCGAAAAAAAAGAAAAAAATATCGTAATTAAAAAAGGAGCTTAACAAATGCAAAATGTTTTCTTGAGGCCAAATAGAACATTTTTTGCACCAAAAATGCTCTTCTAAATCAGAGATAACAACCCGCTATCCAAACAACCCCAGGTAGCCCTCAGGCCTGGGACCTCAGTTCCACCTACCTAAAATAATAATAGCTCCTGACTCAGATATCCAGTGGCTAGTCCCCTGGCCTGAGGACATTGTAAGACTTGTGGCGGGGCAATAGCTTGCTTTCTTTTTCAAAAAATTTCGGTGGTAGTTGCTTCTTGTGTAGTAAATTCGATTATACTAAAAAAAATTGATTTTGATATTGCCACCTGCTAAAACTGCTGCAATGTGTAAAATTTAAAAATAGCACAGCTTTTGCTTTTACCTTATTACCAGACAGAAAACCAGGACAGAAAAAGCCCCCAGAGATCTAGATCTAGCTTGGGTGCCAAAAAATTGCAGCTTCTAGGCCTTTAAAAGATTTTTAAAGATATAAAATGTCATGGCTGTTTAGACAATAAGACAAGACGTTTCTTACATTGCTGAGAGACCACCCTAGCGCAGCTCCTGGACAACATATACTACTAAAAGGAAACGCGGTCTAGTTGTGGAGTGGATTAGAAAACCCCCACTGGTGTAAGTATGCAGGATAAAATGCTATAGAGTAGAGGTGAGAGAGAGTTTAAAACCTTGGCTGAAGACGTGAGCCTCCCCGTTGCTGGAAGTATTCAGAGCAAAGAGTTAAATGGTTACTTGCTGCATCTAAAAGGCTATAGCACACAGCATTTGGGTATAAAAAAATCATAAAAAGCCTTTTCTGTGCTTCTTATATTTTATTTCAATTCGGAGTTGCCAAATTTTAAAACTGATAATGTCCTTTTAAAGCTGCTGAAGAGATTGTTTACTAAACTTTAAATGATTCCAAAAATTATTAGTGATATGTATTGGATATTGCCCACATTTAGAAACTGACTTTGGCTTGTTAGCATTTAAAGGGCCTTTTTGTTTGATGCTGAAAATAACAATCCTAATCCCAGTTTCTAAGCAAAAGTTGACTTAGGTGGACACAGTTGGCTTTCGTTAAAGTGAAGACTTAAATGATCAGTTCAATTAAATTTTAATATTTGCCACAAAAAGGAGGATTAAATTATCTGCCACAAAATGTATACCTACAGGCATGCTCTGTGACAGAAGGCCCATTTGTTCCATCTAATGACCCCCCCAAAAATATTTCTCCTATCCAACTTGGGTGGAACATATGCCTCTGCTAAGAAAAAATTACTGACATATTAAGTTTAAAAGATTAATTCAAAGCATGACTGATTTATTAAAATGTTCAAGTAAAAGAGCCATCAAAAATTGTAATTCCATATAACAAAAAACAACTTGGATGCTTTTCAAATGCTTTGCTGATTAGGCAGATGCTATAGGAAATTCTTCGTATCAGATCTTGCATCATTTACCCTCACGTGCTTGTTAATTCAAAAATTAAAAAAGGAGAAATTAAGTATAGTTTCGGCCGCCATCAGATTACAACATGCTTCTCTTTGTAATAAAGTTAAATGCTGATTGTGTTGCAACAGTAAAATAAAAACCATTAGTTAAAGCAAAAAAAGATCTCCCAGATAACAAAAAGATCCCGACCCAGAAATTTGCTGCGGGTCGAGCGAAGTGTTTATAGTTTTTCCACAGGGTGCAGATTCGTCAATATTGGATCCCGGACTAGGGACTGACCATTCGCCCACAAAAGAAAAAGCGGAAACGTTCTCTGCCGCCACCGCCGCCGGAAAACAGCCGTGGCACCAAAAGCTGCAGGGCGGGCCAGCCTTGACTAGACGGACCCAGTGCACCGCACTCGCCAGCCCCGTTTACAGCGCCAGTGCAGAGGGCGGGTGAAGGCTGCCTCCCACCGCCCAGAAGAGGCAAAAGAACAACAATCAAGATCCCGGCGCGGACTAACAGCTGCTGCAGCGCAAACTCCAACCAGAAAATGACTCTATTTTACTCTATTTTGGCTTGCGTCTACCTCTCCTTATGTTCTTCTTTTCACCCAATGATTCCAGAAAACTTAACGTACCTAATGTAGCAACTTGCTGAAACCATGGATGCTTTTCATCTTGTTTAACTCCTCAAAGTAATTCTGCTCTTGTGTGCGTTTTAAAGAATGTCCTGTAACGTGTAAAACAACTTATGTGATATCAGATAAATTAATGTGCTGCTGTGTTACAATAACTGTTATTGTTACTATGGCCAGCGCGTCATTGACTCAAACAACGTGAAATGCCCAATATGTTAAAAAATTCAAGTTTTTAGGTGTTTGGAACAGCTCAGATATTAGTTTAGAACTTAGGGATAACTGCATAACCAGGATTCAACATTGCGAAACACTCCCGATTAGATTTTTACCACCGCAGGAGAAGCCAATGACTTTTTCCACACTTTCTCTTAACTTCAATTTCTGGAAGACTTATTCTGTCTACCTCTTTATATCTTGCTCCTCGTAATGCATTCTTCCCTGATTGTCAGATTCTTCGGCAGAGCATCGCGAATCTCGCAGCGCGACCGAATGCACCTCATTTTAAACAAAAAAATTAATTATTAAAAATAAAAAAGGTGAGATGCTGGCGAGCCAGGTAGAATCCCGCCCGTGACAAGCGTCAGTGAGGGAAGGAAGCTGACATTACGCCAGGACCGCACCGCTGCTCAGATTCAGGGAACCCCTCTGGAAATTTTCCTAAGCCACTACCCCAACAAAAATCTGCCGGCTTATTTCTGCCTCTGCTTTTCCACTCTTCTGGACATTCTCTGGCAAAAAAGTCCAAATCAGGGCTTTAGTCTTCTGCCATTTTGAAAGAGGTGTTTCAATCCAAAAACCCCTCGATGCGCTTTCTAGCCTGCCTGCAGGACTCGTACAGCCTGCGCATGGATTGTTTGCAGGCCCTCCTGACCGCAGGAGGCACAGGAAGCTTAAAAACATCTAGGAATGTAGGACTTTCCGAGGAGTCAAATCTTTAGAATAGGGACTGATTAAAAAAGGTTTCATTGTTTGGGAGTCAATGCTTGCTGCCCAAATTCATGATCCTTATTTTTGATTAGTTGGTAGTATAGAAAAACAAAGTAGTAGAACCTGGTTATTAGCAACATAGATCTTTGAGTTAAGTACCTTCGTTGTTATATCCCACTGCACCTTTGTTCTATAGCAGGATGTAACTTTAATCTTTAAGCGAGATGCAGCCATTAAAAAAAAAAAAACACTTCAGGGAAACAAAATTAAACATTTCATAAGGAAGACGAGCCAAAAGTGTTAAACAAAGACTCTTGGCCCAAAAAGAATAATGTAAATCACCTGCAGACCTTTTGTAGTTACAAACTATAACGGAAAGAATCTGGCGTGTGAACGCTACATAATTTGCTGATTACCCATGGATCTCCTGTTTTATCAAAAGTTAAAAGGCCTTCCTGAACAATAAAAAGGACGGGGCCAGTTCTCGAACTAGCTCTCTCGGCACTGTGTTTCTTGGGACTTCTGCTCCCCCCATGTCTCTCTGCTCTCTCTTCTTCTGCTCCCCTGTCCTCTCTCGGCTGTTTACATTTTAACTCAGGCTGAATCTCATCTGGGCGCGCGAGGCTCGCCAGCGTCTACTTACTCTGCCCTGGCTGTTAAGACCCCGCGCGCAAAGGCGAGCTTAAGGCGAGGCCACCCTTAGATATTCAAGCCGTGAGCCGGTGGCCGCAACCGTAGATGGTCCAAATTCTTGTCTGGAATTTTATTGGCGCTTCCGCGTAAACCAAGCCTATTCAGCCTCTTCCTCACTTAAATCTGCTTACTACACTATAGTTTCTTAATCTAATCTTACATTAATAAACAAACAAGTCTTTCCACGGCCAACGCCGTCCACCCTCGCAATTCCTGATACCACCGGGGGCGCGACCCCGGCAGCACCGAACATCCACACAACGTCTTAGGCCCGCATCGACGGCCGAGAGGAACCCGAGAGGCCCGAGCACACTCGCAAGGGGACTGGCCTTCCTGAGTCGCCACCAGAGCCGGGGTCTCCAGCTGTCTCGCCGGGCCGTCGTAAGGCGAAGCACTACCGTCAACTCGAAAAAATCCAGGAGATTCTCCCCTCCAGGGGCAGATGAGGCCATTTCTCGACTAAGGCGTACTCGACTCTAAACACACCTAACCTCTGCGAATTTCAAAGGATCCTTCACATCCCTGCTGCAAACTCAAGAAGTCCCCATTCCCCGACATACCCGTCTCCACTCGAGAGGAAGCACGAGAGTCCCGCCCACATCCAGAGGAGCCCCGTTTCCGCCTCCTAGCTCGAGAGGAGGGATCCTTTCCCCGTGGTCGGGAAAGAATTCCCGGCGCTTCCGTCGCATCTCAAGAGGAGGCGCTCTCCACAGGAAAGGCGAGAGGAATTCCAGGGGAGCCACCATTCCAGAGTCCCCCAGATGTCTCAGTCCATTCCAGGGAAACCTGTTTTCCCTGCACTGCCTCGACTTTCAAGCCAAGGATCGACTCACACACGGGTGGCACGTGGGACAGCCCTGTGGGAAAGCCTCGTGGGAAAGCCTCCTGCAAAAACCTCGATGAAAGCCACAGATTCTTCATCCACGCGAAGGGAAGCATGACACTGCTGCTACAGCTCGGAGGAAAGTGCACGTGCATGACCTAAGTCGAGACGAGGACTGAATCCCCGGTGAGACTCCAGAAGTACCCCAAGATCCATGTCAGCACTGGAGAGGAATTTTCAGGTTCCGGCACCGTCTCCACACAACGTCTTAGGCCCCGGCATCGACGGGGAGAGGAATCCCGAGAGGCCCCCCGTGCAACTCGCATGGGACTGGCCTTTCCTGAGGCCACCAGAGCGGGTCCCTGAGGTCCTCGTCTTAAGTCGAGAGCACCTGTGGCAACTCGAGAAAATCCAGGAGGTTCTCCCCTCCAGGCGAGATGAAGCCCATTTCCGCGGAGGCGTCTCGAGGCTAATCAACCTGGCCTCTGGAATTTCCAAAGGGTCCTTCACACCCTTGCTGCAACTCAAGAAGTTTTCCCGACGTACCCGTCTCCACTCGAGAGGAAGCACGAGAGTCCTGCCCACATCCAGAGAAGCCCCGTTTCCGCCTCATAGCTCGAGAGGTGGAATCCTTTCCCTGCGTTGTCGGGAAAGAATTCCCGGTGTTCCCGTCGCATCTCAAGAGGAGGCGCTCTCCACAGGAAACGAGGGATCTCCAGGGTCGTGACACCATTCCCTGAGTGCCACAGATTTCTCAGTCTATTCCAGGGAAACCTATTTTCCCTGCATTGCCTCGACTTTCAAGCCGAGTATCCACTCACACCACGGTGGCACGTGGGACAGCCCTGTGGAAAGCCTCGTGGGAAAGCCTCGAGGAAAAGCCACAGATCCCTAGATCCACGCAAAGGGAAGTGTGACAATGCTGCTACAGCTCGGGAGGAAAGCGCACGTGCATGCCCCCACTCGAGACGAGGACTGACTCCCCTGGGGAGACTCCAGAAGTACCCAAAGACCATGTCAGCACTGGAGAGGAATCCTTAGGTTCCGGCACGGACTCCACACAAGATCTTAGGCCGAGGCATCGATGGGAGAGGAATTCCGAGAGGCCCCAAGCAACTCGCATGGGGACTGGCCTTTCCTGAGGCCACCAGAGCGGGTCCCTGAGGTCCTCATCCTAAGTCGAGAGCACCTGCCGCAACTCGAGAAAATCCAGGAGGTTCTCCCCTCCAGGCGAGATGAGGCCCATTTCCGCAGAGCGTCTCACACACCTAACCTCTGGAACTTCCAAAGGGTCCTTAACCCTTGCTGCAACTCAAGAAGTTCCCCCACATACGTCTCCACTCGAGAGGAAGCACGAGAGTCCCGCCCACATCCAGAGGAGCCCCGTTTCCGCCTCCTAGCTCGAGAGGATGGGATCCTTTCCCTGCGTGGTCGGGAAAGAATTCCCGGCGTTTCCGTCGCATCTCAAGAGGAGCGCTCTCCACAGGAAAGGCGAGAGGAACTCCAGGGTCGTGCCACCATTCCCAGAGTCCCCCAGATGTCTCAGTCCATTCCAGGGAAACCTGTTTTTCCCTGGCACTGCCTCGACCTTTCAAGCCGAGGATCGGACTCACACCACGGTGGCACGTGGGACAGCCCTGTGGCTGGAAAGCCTCGTGGGAAAGCCTCGAGGGAAAGCCACAGATCCCTTTGATCCACGCGAAGGGAATCGTGACTCTGCTGCCTACAGCTCGAGAGGAAACCGCACGTTCATGCCCCCACTCGAGACGAGGACTGACTCCCCTGGTGGATGACTCCAGAAGTACCCCAAGATCCATGTCAGCACTGGAGAGGAATCCTCAGGTTCCGGCACCTGCTGGGAGCCAGTGTGAGGAATCCTGCCCATGACAAGGTCATGAGGAAGGAAGCTGACATATGCAAGGCGTGCTCAGACTTCAGGGACCCCTCTGCAAATTCCTAAGCACGTACCCCAACTAAAATCTGCCGGCTTTTGTGCTCTGTTTTTCCACTCTTCTGACATTTTCTGGAAAAATTCAATTCAGGGCTTTAGTCTTCTGCATTTGAAAGAGTGTTTCAATCCAAAAACCCCTCCGATGGCTTTCTAGCCTGCCTGCAGGACTCGTACAGCTGCGCATGTGATTGTTTGAGGCCTCCTGACCACAGGAGGCACAGGAAGCTTAAAACATCCTAGGAATGTAGGAGCTTCCGAGGAGTCAAAATCTTTAGAATAGGACTGATTAATGGTTTCATTTTTTGGGTCAATGCTTGCTGCCAAATTTTCATATCCTTTATTTTTAGATATAGTTGGTATATAGAAAAACAAGTAGTAGACCTGGTATTAGCAACATTAGATCTTTGAGTTAAGTACCTTCTTTGTTATATCCCACTCCACCTTTGTTCTATAGAGATGTAACTTTAATGCTTTAAGGAGATGCAGATTAAAAAAAAAAAACACTTCAGGGGAAACAAAATTAACATTCATTAAGGAAGAGAGCCAAAAAAGTGTTAACAAGCCTCTTGGCCAAAAGATAATGTAAATCACCTGAGACCTTTTGTATACAAAATGATATACGGAAAGAATCTGGGTTGTGGAACGCTACATAATTTGTGTTACCCATTGATTCTCCGTGTTTTTATCAAAAGTATAAAAGGCCTTCTGAACAATAAAGGATGGGGGCCAGTTTCTCGAACTAGTCTCTCGGCCTGGTTTCTTGGGATTCTGGCTCCCCCCATGTCTCTCTCTCTCTCTTCTTCTCTCCCCTTCCCTCTCTCTGCTGTTTACTTTAACTTCAGGCTGAATCTCCATCTGGGGCGCGGAGGCTCGCCAGGTCTACTTACTTGCCCCGGCTGTTAAGACGCCGCACGAAAGGGAGCTTAAGGCGAGGCACCCTTAGATATTCAAGCGGGCGCGCGGTGGCCCAACGTAGATGGTGCAAAATTCCTTGTCTGGAATTTTATTGGCCTTCCGCGTAAACCAAGCTATTCAGCCCTCTTCCTCCACTTAATCTTCTTACTACACTATAGTTTCTTAATCTAATCTTACATTAATAAACAAACAAGTCTTCCACGCCAACGCCGTCCACCCTTCGAATTCCCTGGATCCACCGGGGCTGGACCCCGCGCAAGTGGTGCCCGGAACAGGCTATTCGAAGGTAGGTTCCTCGGAGCAAAAGCTCCCCCCGGAGCACTCTCTGTTGCTCCCCCGGAGCACTCTCTGTTGCTCCCCCCGGAGTGACTTAATCACTCCCCCCGGAGTACTTTCGGGTACTCCCCCAGTGTTGAGTGTTCGGGACGGCTAGGGACCCCACTCAGGGTGCCGCGGACCCCCCTGTAGGATAGACAGGGTGAGGACGAGTGGGAAGTGTTCAAGGGTTTAAGAGAAACCTGGTGCTCTAGAGGTTGAAAAGAAACCTGCTATCTTAGGGTTTAAAACAAAACCCCCCTTGGCTAAGGTAAAACCTTTTTGTCAAGGCAGACTTTTCTATAACTCTTAATTTTCTGACACGGGTAACAATGACTCAAAACAATGACACCTCTTTATACAAGTAATTTTGTAACTGTTAAACAAAAAGACAAATTAAAGATTAAAAGGCTCGTGTTACGAGACCAATGTCCTTGGTTTCCAGAAAAGAGATTTAGATACTTGGATAAAGGTAATAAAACAGCTAAAAACTAATTATACTTTGCATGGGCCTGTAAATGCTTTTGCTCTGTAAAATATTATTACAAATGTTCTGGACCCCCCGTCATGAGGCTGTTAGTTAGATAGCCTATGGGAGAGACTATAGCAGTGGATCGTAGTGGGTCTCCACCTATTACGCAGATCATATTTTCTGCCATTGGCCAAACAAAAGGAGAGAGACTGTACTCTTCCTCCCGAGGAAGGAGGGTGCTTATAGGACGCAGCGGCCGGAGCGCCCTGGAGAGCCCCCTCCCCCTCTACACAAACCAAACCTTTAAAAGAGTTGTCTTATTTAAGGCGACCACTGCAACCTCTGCTTGCGCCTCCCCAGGGCTTAAAGAACTCCCACTTTATATCCAAAGCCTCCCAGAACATTGCTTAAGTTTGAAAACGATAGTGACAATATTTTTGAGCAAAAGAGCTTTTAAAACAGAGCTTGCTCCTTGCATAAAATCCCCTCAGGAGGGGCCTCACCCAACAAAAAAAAGAAAAAGGAAGAAAAACAGGAAAAAAAAAAGAAAAATATTCGTAATAAAAAGGACTTAACAAATGCAAAATGTTTCTCTTGAGGCCAAATAGAACATTTTTTTGCCAAAATGTCTTGCTAAACAGAGATAACAAGCCGTACCAAACAACCCCAGGTAGCTCAGGCCTGGACCTCAGTTCCACCACCTTAATAATAATAGCTCCTGACTCAGATTCCAGTGGCTAGTCCCCTGCCTGAGGACATTGTAAGACTTGTGCTGGGGCATAGCTTGCTTTCTTTTCAAAAAAATTTCGGTAGTGTCTTGTGTAGTAAATTCTGATTATACTAAAAAAAATTGAAGTTTTGATATTGGCCACCTGCTAAAACTGTGCAATTAAAATTAAAAAATAGCACAGCTTTTGCTTTTACCTTATTACCAGACAGAAAAACCAGACAAAAAAAGCCCCAGAGGATCTAGATCTAGCTTTTTTGGGTGCAAAAAATTGCAGCTTCTAGGCCTTTAAAAGATTTTTTAAAGATATAAAATGTCATGGCTGTTAGACAATAGACAAGACGTTTCTTACATTGCTGAGAGACTAGCGCAGCTCCTGGCACAACATATACTACTGAAAAGGAGTTGGTGGGATTAGAAAAGGTGGTATGCAGGATAAAAATGCTATAGAGTAAGAGGTGAGAGAGAGTTTAAAACCTTGGTGAATAGTGAGCTCCCCGTTGCTGGAAGTATTCAAGCAAAGATTAAATGGTTACTTGTCATCTAAAAGGCTATAGACCAGATTTGGGTTATAAAAAGATCATTAAAAAAGCTTTTCTTGCTTCTTATATTTGGGTCTGCCAAAAGTTTTAAAACTGATAATGTCCTTTTAAAGCTGCTGAGAGATTGTTTACTAACTTTAAATGATTTCCAAAAATTATTAGGTGATATTAATTGGATATGCCCACATTTAAAACTGACTTTTGTAGATTTAAAGCCTTTTGTTTGATTGCTGAAAAATAACAATCCTAATCCCAGTTCTAAGAAAAAGTTGACTAGTGTGACACAGTTGGCTTTCGTTAAAGTGAATGAGGCTTTAAATGATCAGTTAATTAAGATTAATATTGCCAAAAAAGGAGATTAAATTATTCTTGCCACAAAATGTATACCTACAGGATGCTTGTGACAAGAAGGCCCATTGGTTCCATCTAATGACCCCCCCAAAAAATAGTTTTATCTTATCCCAACTTGGTGGAACAATGGCCTCTGCCTAAGAAAAAATTACTGACATATTAATTTAAAAGATTAATTCAAGCATACTGATTTATTAAATTGTTCAGTAAAGAGCCATCAAAAATTGTAATTCCATATAACAAAAAACAACTTGATGCTTTTCAAATGTTTGCTGATTGGCAGATTGCTATAGGAAATTCTTGTGATCAGATCTTGCATCATTTACCCTCACGTGCTTTGTTAATTCAAAAATTAAAAAAGGAGAAATTAAGTATAGTTTTCCCCCATCAGATTTTACAACATGTTCTCTTTGTAATAAGTTAAATGCTGATTCGTTTGGAACAGTAAAATAAAAAGCCATTGGTAAAGCAAAAAGATCTCCAGATAACAAAAAGATCCCGACCCAGAATTTGCTGCGGGTCGAGGAAGTGTTTATATTTTTTCCACAGGGTGCAGATTCGTCAATTTGGATCCCGGACAGACTGATTCGCCACAAAAGAAAAAGGGAACTTCTCTGCCGCCACCGCCGCGGGAAACAGCCGTGCACCAAAAGCTGCGGGCGGGGCCAGCCTGACTGACGGAACCCAGTGCACCGCACTCGCAGCCCCGTTACAGCGCCAGTGTCAGAGGGCGGGGTGAAGGCCGCTGCTCCCACCGGCAGAAGAGGCAAAAGAAACATCAAGATCCCGGCGGGACTAACAGCTGCTGCAGCGCAAACTCCAACCAGAAAATGACTCTATTTACTCTATTTTGGCTTGTCTATCCTCTCCTTATGTTCTTCTTTTCACCAATGATTCCAGAAAACTTAACGTACCTAATGTAGCAACTTGTGAACCATGGATGTTTTCATCTTGTTTAACTCCTCAAAGTAATGTCTGCTCTTTTGTGGTTTTAAAGATGTCCTGTAACTGTAACAACTTATTGATATGATAATTATGTTCTTGCTGTGTTACAATAACTGTTATTGTTACTATGGCAGCGGTCATTGACTCAACAAGTGTAAATGCCCAATATGTTAAAAAATCAAGTTTTAGGTGTTTTGGAACAGCTCAGATATTAGTTTAGACTTAGGGAAACTGCATAACCAGATTCAGACCTTGGAACACTCCCGATTAGATTTTACCACCGCAGGAGAAGCCAATGACTTTTTCCACACTTTCTCTAACTTCATTTCTGGAAAGACTATTCTGTCTACTCTTTATAATCTTGCTCCTCGTAATCATTCTTCCCTGTATTGTCTAGATTCTTCGGCAGAGCATTCGGAATCTCGCGACCGAACTGCACCTGATTTTAAACAAAAATAATTAATTATTTAAAATAAAAAAGGGTGAGATGCTGGGAGCCAGTGTGAGGAATCCCGCCCGTGACAAGGTCATGAGGAAGGAAGCTGACATACGCAAGGCGTGCTCAGACTTCAGGGACCCCTCTGGAAATTCCTAAGCACGTACCCCAACAAAAATCTGCCGGCTTTTCTGCTCTGCTTTTCCACTCTTCTGACATTCTCTGGAAAAAGTCAAATCAGGGCTTTAGTCTTCTGCATTTGAAAGAGTGTTTCAATCCAAAAACCCCTCCGATGGCTTTCTAGCCTGCCTGCAGGACTCGTACAGCTGCGCATGTGATTGTTTGAGGCCTCCTGACCGCAGGAGGCACAGGAAGCTTAAAACATCCTAGGAATGTAGGAGCTTCCGAGGAGTCAAAATCTTTTAGAATAGGACTGATTAAAGGTTTCATTTTTTGGGTCAATGCTTGCTGCCAAATTTTCATATCCTTTATTTTTAGATATAGTTGGTATATAGAAAAAACAAGTAGTAGACCTGGTATTAGCAACATTAGATCTTTGAGTTAAGTACCTTCTTTGTTATATCCCACTGCACCTTTGTTCTATAGAGATGTAACTTTAATGCTTTAAGGAGATGCAGATTAAAAAAAAAAAACACTTCAGGGGAAACAAAATTAACATTCATTAAGGAAGAGAGCCAAAAAGTGTTAACAAGCCTCTTGGCCAAAAGATAATGTAAATCACCTGAGACCTTTTGTATACAAACTGATATACGGAAAGAATCTGGGTTGTGAACGCTACATAATTTTGTGTTACCCATTGATCTCCGTGTTTTATCAAAAGTATAAAAGGCCTTCTGAACAATAAAGGATGGGGGCCAGTTTCTCGAACTAGTCTCTCGGCCTGGTTTCTTGGGACTCTGGCTCCCCCCATGTCTCTCTCTCTCTCTTCTTCTCTCCCCTTCCCTCTCTCTGCTGCTTTACTTTAACTTCAGGCTGAATCTCCATCTGGGGCGCGGAGGCTCGCCAGGTCTACTTACTTGCCCCGGCTGTTAAGACCCGCACGAAAGGGAGCTTAAGGCGAGGCACCCTTAGATATTCAAGCGTGCGCCGGTGGCCCAACGTAGATGGTGCAAATTCCTTGTCTGGAATT
Source organism: Capra hircus (assembly GCF_001704415.2). NCBI lineage: Eukaryota > Metazoa > Chordata > Mammalia > Artiodactyla > Bovidae > Capra > Capra hircus. The sequence goes on from NW_017212261.1 coordinate 17,481, forward strand.
TTATTGGCCTTCCGCGTAAACCAAGCTATTCAGCCCTCTTCCTCCACTTAATCTTCTTACTACACTATAGTTTCTTAATCTAATCTTACATTAATAAACAAACAAGTCTTTCCACGCCAACGCCGTCCACCCTTCGAATTCCCTGGATCCACCGGGGCTGGACCCCGGCAGGCACCGACTCCACACAAGGTCTTAGGCCCTGGCATCGACGGGAGAGGAATCCCGAGAGGCCCCCGAGCAACTCGCAAGGGGACTGGCCTTTCCTGAGGCCACCAGAGCGGGTCCCAGCTGGTCCCCGTCGTAAGGCGAGAGCACGTACCGCAACTCGAAAAAATCCAGGAGATTCTCCCCTCCAGGGGAGATGAGGCCCATTTCCGCTAAGGCGTCTCGACTCTAAACACACCTAACCTCTGGAATTCCAAAGGATCCTTCACACCCTTGCTGCAACTCAAGAAGTTCCCCAACATACCCGTCTCCACTCGAGAGGAAGCACGAGAGTCACGCCCACATCCAGAGGAGCCCCGTTTCTGCCTCCAAGTTCGAGAGGAGGGATCCTTTTGCTGCGTGGTCGGGAAAGAATTCCCGGGCGTTCCCGTCGCATCTCAAGAGGAGGCGCTGTCCACAGGAAAGGCGAGAGGAACTCCAGGGTCGTGCCACCATTCCCAGAGTCCCCCAGATGTCTCAGTCCATTCCAGGGAAGCCTGTTTCCCCGGCACTGCCTCGACTTTCAAACCGAGGATCGACTGACACCACGGTGGCACGTGGGACATCACTGGGGGAAAGCATCGTTGGGAAAGCCTGGTGGGAAAGCCTGGTGGGAAAGCCTCATGGGAAAGCCTCGAGGGAAAGCCACAGATCCCTTGATCCAAGCGAAGGGAAGCGTGACACTGCTGCTACAGCTCGGGAGGAAAGCGCACTTGCATGTCCACACTCGAGACCAGGACTGACTCCCCTGGGGAGACTACAGAAGTACCCCAAGATCCATGTCAGCCCTGGAGAGGAATCCTCAGGTTCCGGCACAGACTCCACACAAGGACTTAGGCCCCGGCATCGAGGGAGAGGAATCCCGAGAGGCCCCGAGCAACTCGTATGGGGACCTGCCTTTCCTGAGGCCACCAGAGCGGGATCCTGATGTCCCCGTTGTAAGTCGAGAGCACCTGCCGCAACTCGAGAAAATCCAGGAGGTTCTCCCTCCAGGCGAGATGAGGCCCTTTCCGCTGAGGCGTCTCGAGGCTAATCACACCAAACCTCTGGAACTTCCAAAGGGTCCCTTCACACACTTGCTAAAACTACAAGAAGTTCCGCCGACATACCCGTCTCCACTCGAGAGGAAGCACGAGAGTCCCGCCCACATCTAGAGGAACCCCGTTTCCGCCTCCTAGCACGAGAGGAGGTATCCTTTGCCTGATTGGTCGGGAAAGAATTCCCGGCGTTCCCGTCGCATCTCAAGAGGAGGCACTCTCCACAGGAAAGGCGAGAGGAACTCCAGGGTCGTGCCACCAATTCCCAGAGTCCCCCAGATGTCTCAGTCCATTCCAGGGAAACCTGTTTCCCTACACTGCCTCGAATTTCAGGACGAGGATCACTCACACCACGGTGGCACGTGGGACAAGCCCTTTGGGAAAGTCCTTGAGGGAAAGCCACAGATCCCTTGATCCATGCGAAGAGAAGCGTGACACTGCTGCTACAGCTCAGGAGGAAAGCGCACCTGCATGCCCCCACTCGAGACGAGGACTGACTCCCCTGGGGAGACTCCAGAAGTACCCAAGATCCATGTCAGCACTGGAGAGGAATCCTCAGGTTCCGGCACCGACTCCACACAAGGTCTTAGGCCCCGGCATCGACGGGAGAGGAATTCCCGAGAGGCCCCGAGCAACTCGCATGGGGACTGGCCTTTCCTGAGGCCACCAGAGCGGGTCCCTGAGGTCCCCGTCCTAAGTCCGAGAGCACCTGCCGCAACTCGAGAAAATCCAGGAGGTTCTCCCTTCCAGGCGAGATGAGGCCCATTTCCGCTGAGGTGTCTCAGAGGCTAATCACACCTAACCTCTGGAACTTCCAAAGGGTCCTTCACACCCTTGCTGCAACTCAAGAAGTTCCCCAACATACCCGTCTCCACTCGAGAGGAAGCACGAGAGTCCCGCCCACAATCCAGAGGAGCCCCGTTTCCGCCTCCTAGCTCGAGAGGAGGGATCCTTTCCCTGCAGTGGATCGGGAAAGAATTACCCAGTGTTCCCGTCGCATCTCAAGAGGAGGCGCTCTCCACAGGAAAGGCGAGAGGAACTCCAGGGTCGTAGCCACCATTCCCAGAGTCCCCCAGATGTCTCAGTCCATTCCAGGGAAACCTGTTTCCCTGCACTGCCTCGACTTTCAAGCCGAGGATCGACTCACACCACGGTGGCACGTGGGACAGCCCTGTGGAAAGCCTCGTGGGAAAGCCTCGTAGGGAAAGCCTCGTGGAAAGCCTCGAAGGAAGCCACAGATCCCTTTGATCACGCGAAGGGAAGCGAGACACTGCTGCTACAGCTCGGGAGGAAAGCGCACGTGCATGCCCCCACTCGAGACGAGGACTGACTCCCCTGGGGAGACTCCAGAAGTACCCAAGATCCATGTCAGCACTGGAGAGGAATCTCAGGTTCCGCACCGACTCCACACAAGGTCTTAGGCCCCGGCATCGACGGGAGAGGAATCCGAGAGGCCCCGAGCAACTCGCATGGGGACTGGCCTTTCCTGAGGCACCAGAGCGGGTCCCTGAGGTCCCGTCGTAAGTCCGAGAGCACCTGCCGCAACTCGAGAAAATCCAGGAGGTTCTCCCCTCCAGGCGAGATGAGGCCCATTTCCGCTGAGGCGTCTCAGGCTAATCACACCTAACCTCTGGAACTTCAAAGCGTCCTTCACACCCTTGCTGCAACTCAAGAAGTTCCCCGACATACCCGTCTTCCACTCGAGAGGAAGCACGAGAGTCCCGCCCACATCCAGAGGAGCCCCGTTTCCGCCTCATAGCTCGAGAGGAGGGATCCTTTCCCTGCGTGGTCGGGAAAGAATTCCGGCGTTCCCGTCGCATCTCAAGAGGAGGCGCTCTCCACAGGAAAGGCGAGAGGAACTCCAGGGTCGTGCCACCATTCCAGAGTCCCCCAGATGTCTCAGTCCATTCCAGGGAAACCTGTTTTCCCTGCACTGCCTCGACTTTCAAGCCGAGGATCGACTCACACTACGGTGGCACGTGGGACAGCCCTGTGGGAAAGCCTCGTGGCAAAGCCTGTGGAAAGCTCGAGGGAAAGCCACAGATCCCTTGATCCACGCGAAGGGAAGCGTGACACTGCTGCTACAGCTCTGGAGGAAAGCGCACCTGCATGCCCCCACTCGAGACGAGGACTGACTCCCCTGGTGGAGACTCCAGAAGTAGCCCAAGATCCATGTCAGCACTGGAAGAGGAATCCTCAGGTTCCGGAACCGACACCGAACAAGGTCTTAGGCCTGGGCATCGATGGGAGAGGAATCCCGAAAGGCCCTAGAGCAACTCGCATGGGGAATGGCCTTTCCTGAGGCCACCAGAGCGGGTCCCTGAGGACCCCGTCGTAAGTCGAGAGCGCCTGCCGCAACTCGAGAAAATCCAGGAGGTTCTCCCTTCCAGGCGAGATGAGGCCCATTTCTGCTGAGATGTCTCGAGGCTAATCACACCTAACCTCTGGAAGTTCCAAAGGGTCCTTCACACCCTTTCTGCAACTCAAGAAGTTCCCCGACATACCCGTTTCCACTCGAGAGGAAGCACGAGAGTCCCGCCCACATCCAGAGGAGCCCCGTTTCCGCCTCCTAGCTCGAGAGGAGGGATCCTTTCCCTGCGTGGTCGGGAAAGAATTCCCGGCGTTCCCGTCACATCTCAAGAGGGGGCGCTCTCCACAGGAAAGGCGAGAGGAACTCCAGGGTCGTGCCACCATTCCCAGATCCTCCAGATGTCTCAGTCCATTCCACGGAAGCCTGATTTCCCGCACTGCCTCGACTTTCAAGCCGAGGATCAACTGACACCACGGTGGCACGTGGGACATCACTGTAGGAAAGCCTCGTGGGAAAGCCTGGTGGGAAAGCGTCATGGAAAGCCTCGTGGAAAGCCTTGAAGGAAAGCCACGATCCTAGGATACACGGGAAGGGAAGCGTGACACTGCTGCTACAGCTTGGGAGGAAAGCGCACGTGCATGCCCCACTCGAGACGAGGACTGACTCCCCTGGGGAGAATCCAGAAGTACCCCAAGATGCATGTCAGCCCTGGAGAGGAATCCTCAGGTTCCGTCCCCGACTCCACACAAGGTCTTAGGCCCTGGCATCGATGGGAGAGGAACAGCGACAGGCCCTCTAGCAACTCGCATGGGGACTGGCCTTTCCTGAGGTCACCAGAGCGGGTCCATGAAGTCCCCGTCGTAAGTCAAGAGCACCTGCCGCAACTCGGTAAAATCCAGGAGGCTCTCCCCTGCAGGCGAGATGAGGCCCGTTTCCACTGAGGTGTCTCGAGGCTAATCACACTTGACCTCTGGAACTTCCAAAGAGTCTTTCACAGCCATGCTGCAACTCAAGAAGTTCCCCGACATACCCGTTTCCACTCAAGAGGAAGCACGAGGGTCCCGGCCACGTCCAGAGGAGCTCCGTTTCCGGCTCATAACTCGAGAGGACGGATCCTTTCCCTGCTTGGTCGGGAAAGAATTCCAGGCATTCCCATCGCATCTCAAGAGGAGGCGCTCTCCAAAGGAAAGGGAAGAGGAAATGCAGGGTCGTGCCACCATTCCAAGTCTCCCCCAGATATCTCAGTCCGTTCCACAGGAACCTGTTTTCCCTGCACTGCCTTGGCTTTCATGCCGAGGATCGACTCACACCACCGTGACACGTGGGACAGCCCTGTGGGAAAGCCTCGTGGGAAAGACTCGAGGGAAAGCCACAGATCCCTTGGTCCACGCAAGGGAAGCGTGACACTGCTGCTACAGCATGGGAGGAAAGGGCACGCTCATGCCCCCACTCGAGACGAGGCCCGACTCCTTTGTGGAGACTCCAGAAGTACCCCAAAATCCATGTCAGCACTGGAGAGGAATCCTCAGCTTCCGGCCCCGACTCCACACAAGGTCTTAGGCCCCGGCATCGACGGGAGAGGAATCACGAGAGGCCCCCTAGCAACACGCATGATAACTGGCCTTTCCTGCGGCCGCCAGAGCGGGTCCCTGAATCCCTGTCGTAACTCGAGAGCACCTGCTGAAACTCGGGAATATCCAGGAGCCTCTCCGTTCCAGGCGACATGAGGCCCATTTCCGCTGAGGCATCTCGAGACTAACTCACACCTAACCTCTGGAACTTCCAATGGGTCCTTCACACCCTTGCTGCAACTCAAGAAGTTCCCCGACATACCCGTTCCTCTTCACGTTCTGCCATAATGGTGGTGTCATCTGCATATCTAAGTTGATTGATATTTCTACCGGCAATCTTGATTCCAGCTTATGTATCTTCCATCCCAGCATTTTTCATGATGTACTCTGCATAGAAGTTAAATAAACAGGGTGACAATATACAGCCTTGACATACTCCTTTTCCTTTTTGGAACCAGTCTGTTGTTCCATGTCCTGCTCTAACTGTTGCTTCCTGACCTTCATCCAGATTTCTCAAGAGGCAGGTTAGGTGGTCTGGTATTCCCATCTCTTTCAGAATTGTAGCTAAAACAACAGTAAAAGGACCTTTCCGATGTCAGGCCAAGGAATTGTGTTTCCAGTCATTGAGCCACACCTGATCACTGAGCACAAATTCATGAATCTGTTCCTCAAGGGGGAATGATATTCTTTTTTATACAAACTTAGTTACCTGATTTATTACCTTACCTAATTGTTCCATCTGCTGTGAAATCCCACCCCCTTACTTGTGGCAAATCTGCTAACACCTGCCTCACTGTGGGAGGGGGTCTCCCATAGAAAATTTCATAAGGACAACAACTGTGGGAACGTGCGGTTACCCGTAATATGAGTAAGTCTGCCGGAAGCAAGCCCATCCACGTACAGTCAGTCTCTATGATCCATTTTGAAAGTGTCTCTTCAAGAGTTTGGTTGTTTCTTTCCACCATTCCAGAACACTGGGGCCTATATGCTGTATGTAATTTCCACTGATATTTAGAGCTTCACATACCTGTTAATTAACGCGGCTACAAAGACAGGGCCATTGTCGGATTCTATACTGGTTGGAAACCCAAGTCTGGGAATTATTTCTCAAATCAGCGAGCTACTTCATTTTCTTTTTCAGATCAGGTAGGGAAGGCCTCTGCCCAACCGGAGAAGGTACCTACTATTCTAGTAAGTCATGATAACAGGTGACTGCCTTTGCTTCCCCGAAGGACACTCGCTTTCCCTGCATCCTGAGAACTCCACGTCTCAGCCAGTTGGAAAAGCGCTTCTTGGAGGTCATTATTCAGGGGCAACTTCCCCTGGAGCCCGGGGCCATAGGGAGCGGCTCCACACTCCCAGGGAAAGGCAGAGCCACAGCCACACATCTGTCCCATCCCCTTTGCTCTGTAGGAGAGCTCTAGTGAGCCTAGGTCTGTCAGGAAAATTCTTGGCTCCTATGGGGACACATTCTATGTGTGAAACTGCATCCAGGACCTAGGGGCCACAGGGCGCCTGTTTCTCTCGGGGCGGAGGGGTGGGGGGCCTGAAGCAGTGCGGCCCAGCAACAGCTTCCACATCCATCCAATTGCTCTTTTCTTACCTCTGATAGAACTAGCTTTGTTCCAGCCTTTGGCAATTTGGAGGCAAGCGGGCCCCACTTCCTCCCCAAGGAGGCATGGGACCTACTTTGAGTGGAAAGGCCCCTCACGGAGCTGAACCCAGGAAGGCACCCAGTCATGTCTGACACATTCCTGCATCCTGCTTCTTCATGAGCAATACCGCTATAAGCTAGGCATGTCTTTCCAAGGCTCAGAAAGGACAGGGGAGATGCATGGTGCTGCCTCTGGAATTTCGGTCCTCTGAGCAGACCTGGAGGTCTCCCCTTGAAGGAGCTAACCAGTTTCTTCCAAATACAGGCTTGCCAAACACACACTGGGTGGCTGCCTCTTCTTCCCTGAAGGACGATCACTTTCCCCGCATCCTGTGAACTCTGCATCCCAGCCTGCTGGAAAAAGTCGCTTCTTGGAGGTCATTTTTCAAGGACAATTTTCCCCTGGAGCCCCGGGGCCGTAGGGAGGGCCCCATGCTCGCTGGGAAAGGCAGAGTCACATCCACAGTCTGTTCTACCCCTTTTGCCCTGTAGAGAGAGCTCTAGTGAGCCTAGGTCTGTCAGGAAAATTCTTGGCTCCTACTGGGGACACACCCTGTGTGTTAACCTGGCATATCGGACCTAGGGGCCACAGGGCGCCTGTTCCTCTCGGGGGGGACCCTGAAGTGGTGCGGCCCAGCAACAGCCTGAACATCCATCCGATTGCTCTTTTCTTCCTTCTGATAGAGCTAGCTTTGCTTCTCGCTTTGGCATTTCGGAAGCCAGGGGGAGCCCCACCGCTGTTGTCCTGGGGCGTCTATTGGAGGTACCGGGTCTATTGGACCCCAGCATTGGCACCCGACCCCTCAGACACACTCCCGCAGCCTCCTTCCCCATGGGCAGGACTGTTCTGACCTAGGAATGTGTTCCCAAGGCTCAGAAAATGCAGGGAGACACACGGCCCCTGACTCTGGAACTGAGGGCCGTTGGAGCAGGCCTGGAGGTCTGACGTCTGAGACGCCAAACACTTGCTGCAAGATACAGGTGTGAAAACACACTCTCTGGGGCTGCCTTTCCTTCCTCCAAGGAAGAGAGCTTTTCCAGTCTCCTCCGTGCTGAGTCATACAAGGCTGGAAAGGTCTGGCTTCCAGGGCATTTCTCAGCGGCAATGGCCCCTGAGGCCCTGCACCCAGGGAGGGATCCTACCCTCCCAGGGGAAGTCAAAGCAACCTCCAAACAGCTGTTCTCTCATGTTTCCTCTGCAGGAGGGAGCTAGTGAGCCCAGGTCTGTCTGGAACGTTCTTGGATCCTGCGGGGAAATCATCCTGGGAGCCCACCTGGATACCAGTCGTAGGGGCTAAAATTCGCATTTTCCTTCCTTGGAGCCCTAACGCAGTACAGCCTAGCAACTGCTTGAAAATCCATCCTGTTGCTGTTTTCTTCCCTCTGACAGAGCGAGCTTTGCTCCCCATTTGGGATTTCAGAAGCAAGGTGGTGGCCTGCAACTCCTTGCCTGGGGTCCATTGGAGGTGCAAGGTGCCCTCGACCAGGTGACCCCAGCATGACACCTGGCCCCCTCAGACACACTCCCGCAGCCTGCTTCCCCATGGGCAGGACTGCTCTCACCTAGGAATGTGTTTGCAAGGCCAGGAAACTGCAGGGAGACACAAGGCCCTGATTCTGGCATTGAGTCTGTTGGAACAGGCCTGCAGGTCTTCTGTCTAACAAGCCAAACACTTGCTGCAAGATACAGGCCTGAAAACACACTCTTGGGCTGCCTTTCCTTCCTCCAAGGAAGAGAGTTTTCTCAGCCTCCTGTGGGCTGAGAGTCACACAGGGCTGAAAAGCACTTGCTGGGAGATTCTTTTTCATTGGCCATGGCCCCTGAGGCCCTGTGCTCAGGGAGGGCTCCCTCCCTCCCAGGGAAAGTCAAAGGAAGCTCCAAACGGCTGTTCAATCATGTTTCTGAGAGAGTCATTGCCAAGGCAGGTTTATAAGAAGTTCAAGGGTCCCCAAGGAGAGAGGGGTCTAGAATTCTCAAGGAGGAAGGAAGGACAAACTGTTTTTCCCTCTACATTCCTTACATTCCTTAGGATTATATAACAATCATGCATCCTTCTTGAGGACGGTCTCTGGAAAAACCTTCTGGCTAATCCTGTTATC
>NW_017212262.1:0-16794 GCF_001704415.2 Capra hircus
GACCCTAGCATGGCACTCAGCCCGCTCAGACACACTCCCGAGGCTTCTTTCTCATGGAAGCACTGCTCCAACCTAGGAATGTGTCTGCAATGCTTGGAAAGTGCAGTGAGACACACAGCCCTGACTCTGCAATTGAGGCCCTCAGAGCAAGCCTGCAGCTCTGATGTCTGAGAAGCAAAACACTTGCTGCAAAGAGAGGCCTGAAAACACACTCTCTGTGGATGACTTTCCTTCCTCTAAGGAAGATAGTTTTCCCAGTCTCCTGCTTCCTGAATGTCACACAGCTGGAATGCGCTTGCTTGGAGGTCGTGATCAGTGGCAATGACCCCTGAGGCCCTTTGCCCAGGGAGGGCTCCCACACTCACAGGCAAATCAAAAGCAACTTCCAAGTGAGTCAGCTCTTCACATCAAATGGCCAAAGTATTGGAGTTTCAGGTTCAGTATTAGTCCTTCCAATGTATATTCAGACCTGATTTCCTTTAGGATGGAGTGGTTGCGTCTCCTTGTAGTCTAAGCGACCTACAAGCATCTTCTCCAACACCACAGTTCAAAAGCATCCAATTTTCAGCTGTCACTTTCTTTATAGTACATCTTTCATATCCATCCATGACATATGGAAAACCATAGCCTTGACTGGATGGATCTTTGTTGGCAAAGCAACGTCTCGGCTTTTAATATGACTGTCTAGTTTGGTCATCACTTTTCTTCCAAGTCATAAATATGTTTTAAGTTCATGGAGGCAGCCATCACCTGCAGTGATTTCCAAGCCCCCAAAATAGTCTGCTGCTGTTTCCAATGTTTTCCCATCTATTTGCCATGAAAGTGATGAGACTGGATGCAATGATTTTAGTTTTCCGAATGCTGAGCTTTAAGCTAACTTTTTCACTCTCCTCTTTCACTTTCATCAGGAGACTCTTTAGTTCTTATACACTTTCTGCCATAAGGGTGGTGTCGTCTGCATATCTGAGATTCTTGATATTTCTCCCAGCAATCTGGATTCCAGCGTGTGCTTCCTCCAGCCCAGTGTTTCTCATGATGTACTCTGCATATAAGTTAAATAAGCAGGCTGACAATATACAGCCTTGACATATTCCTTTTCCTATTTAGAACCAGTCTGTTGTTCCATGTCCAGTTCGAACTGTTTCTTCCTGACCTGCATACAGGTTTCTCAAGAGACAGGTCAGGTGGTCTGGTATTCCCATCTCTTTCAGAATTTTTCCCAGTTTATTGTGATCCACACAGTCAAAGGCTTTGGCATAGTCAATAAAGCAGAAATAGATGTCTTTTTTTCTGGAACTCTCTTGCTTTTTCAATGATCCAGTGGATGTTGGCAGTTTGATCTCTGGTTTCTCTGCATTTTTTTAAATCCCTCTTGAACATTTGGAAGTTCACAGTTCATGTGAACTTGGAGAATTTTGAGCATTACTTTACTAGTGTGTGAGATGAGTGCAATTGTGCAGCAGCTTGAATATTCTTTGTCATTGCCTTTCTTTGGGATTGGAATGAAAACTGACCTAATGACTAGGTGTTTTCAATTGCATATGCTGAAAGAACTGGCTGTGCAGTTTTGAAGAAAAAAAAATCATTTTAACCCATTTTCTCTGAAGTGCAAGGCATATCATGGCCATCCCTGAATCATAAAGTCACCTTTTCTTTATGTAGTCATAGTTTCATGCCTAAATTATAGGCCAACTCATGCTCAAATGGACTCTGATGTCAGGGGCAGATCAACTAATAAAAAGCTTGGATTGTCCCTCTGGAGGAAAGTGAGATCTTGGTCCCACAAGAAGAATCTGAAGGGTTAAGGGAACTTGCAAGAGTGGGGAAAGCTTAGTCCATCCTACATGTACCAAAATCTTAAATAAGGCTTATTTACTTTACCGAAGTAAAAAAACAGATGATGAAAACAATTATAAATCAATGAAAGGTAAAGAAACTCATAGTCTGTTATCAAAAATTGCATTCTAAGAAAACTTTGTGCTCTTAACCTAGAGAGGAGACTAAATTCCATCTGGTACCAGCTTACCAGAAGACAAACAAACAAACAAACAAATTATCGGTAAGCTTAAAAAAAGTATATTCCATATATCTTGAAGTAGCAGTATTTCTGCAAAGGCATCAGTGTGAAACCATAGAGGACATGGTTAAAACCTGATTAAATAGAAATTGACAATGTAATCTGGTCACTGCTGCGACTTGAAATGCTTTAATATGATAACTGGAATTATAACTGACAGCATTTGACCAGGACATATCAGATTTTCACGGATGTCACATAATTTCTAGGATATCTATATTAGGAACTGAAGGAATCTTTGAACCTAGGAAAGAAAACAACAGTCTCAAAGGCCCTTGCTGAATCATCTATCAGCAAGGAATGTCTTTGCAACGATCGCAAAGTGAAGGGAAAAATACACCGACCTGCCTCTGCAACTTCGGTCCTCTGAGCAGATCTGGAGGTCTCCCTTTGTATAAGCTAACCTGTTCCTTCCAAATGGAGGTTTGCAACACAAAACAAGTGGCCGCCTATTCTTCCCCGAAGGAGGCTCTCTTTCCCCACATCCTGCGAACTACCCTTTCCCAGCCTCCTGGAAAAGCGCTTCTTGCAGTTCCTTTCAGAAAATCCTATGGACGGAGAAGCCTGGTAGGCTGCAGTCCGTGGGGTCGCTGAGGGTCAGACACGACTGAGCGACTGCACTTTCATTTTCACTTTCATGCATTGGAGAAGGCAATGGCAACCCACTTACTGTTCTTGCCTGGAGAATCCCAGGGACGGGGGAGCCTAGTGGGCTACCGTCTATGGCGTCGCACAGAGTCGAACACGACTGAAGCAACTTAACAGCAGCAGCAGCAGCAGTTCCTTTCTTAGGGGCAGTTATCCCTGAGATTGGGACCTGGAAAGGCAGAGCCACCTCCACACACACGTCTTTTTTGTCTCCTTTCCTCTGGAGGAGAGCTCTAGTGAGCCTAGGTCTGTCAGGAAAATTCTTGGCTTTGACAGGATCACACCCGGTGTGTGAACCTGCATACCTGACCTAGGGGCCACAGGGCACCTGTTTTGCTCGAGTGGGTCCTGGAGGGGTGCAGCATAGCAAGAGCTTAAAAATCCATCCAATTTGTCTTTTTTTTTTTTTACCTCAGAGAGAACGAGTTTGCTCCACCTCCACCCTTTGGCAGTGTGGAGGGAAGAGGGTACCACCCTCTCCCAAAGGGGACATAGGGCCTACCAGGAGAGAAAGGCCCCTTGAGGAGCTGAGCCCAGGTAGGCAGCCAGTGATGTCAAGCACACTCCCGCTGCTTGCTTCTTCATGGGCACTCCCACGATCTGCTAGGAATGTCTTTGCAAGGATCTCAAAGGGAAGGGAAGATACATGGCCCTGTCTCTGGAACTTCAGTCCTCTGAGCAGATCTGGAGGTCTTGAGCTGTATAAGCAAACCTGTTCCTTCCAAATAGAGGCTTGCAAACACACCCCCGGTGGTTGCCTCTTCTTCCCCGAAGAAGTCTTTCTTTCCCCACATGCTGCGAACTCCCTGTCCCAACCTCCAAGAATAGCGCTTCTTGCCATTCCTTTCTTAGAGGCAGTTATCTCTGAGCCTGGGGCCGTAGGGAGTAGCCCCACACTCACAGGGAAAGGCAAAGACTCCTCCATACATCTCCTCTATCCCCTTTGCTCCGGAGGAGAGCTCTAGTGAGCCTAGGTCTTTCAGGAAAATTCTTGGCTTGGACAGGATCTCACCCTGTTTGTGAAGCCTGCATACCCAACCAGGGGCCACAGAGCACCTGTTTCAGTAAAGTGGGCCCTGAAAGGGTGCAGCCTAGCAAGAGCTTGAAAATCCATTCAATTGCTGTTTTTGTACCTCTGACAGAGCGAGCTTGGCTCCACCCTTTGGCAGTGAGGAGAAAAGAGGCATGACACCCTCCCCAAGGGGACATGGGGCCTACTTCGAGAGGAAAGGCCCCTTGTGGAGATGAGGCCAGGAAGGCACACAGTCGTGTCAAACACACTCCCACTGCTTGCTTCTTCAGGGGCACTCCCTGCTATCAGCTAGGAATGTCTTTGCAATGATCACAAAGGGAAGGGGAGATACAGGGCCCTGCTTCTGGACCTCCGGTGCTCTGAGCAAATCTCGAGGTCTCCCGTTGTTGGTCAAGGTCAAGGTCAAGTTCAAGTTCAAGGTCAAGTTGAAGTTCAAGGTCAAGGTCAAGTTCAAGTTCAGCAGTTCAAGGTCAAGGTCAAGTTCAAGGTCAAGATCAAGTTCAAGTTCAAGGTCAAGGTCAACTTCAAGGTCAAGGTCAAGGTCAAGTTCAGGGTCAAGTTCAAGGTTAAGGTTAAGTTCTAAGTCAAGTTCAAGGTCAAGGTCAAGGTCAAGGTTCAAGTTCAAATTCAAGGGCAAGGCAAGGCCCAGCCCAAGGCCAAGGCAAGGGCAAGGGCAACGCCAAGGGCAAGGCCAAGGCCCAGGCCAAGGCAAAGGCCAAGGCCACCAAAGCGAAGCCCAAACCCCGTAACGCCTGACAAAAGGCAGAAGCCACTAGGCCCCTGCGCAGAGGAAGCCACTAAAGGCAGCAAGGCCACAGAGCTCCCCGACTCCCATTCCCACAGGAAGATATGAGGATAAAGGGCCTCATCCCAGCACAGCACCTGCTCCCACCACCACCCAACCCCGGCCCCCGCCCCCGCAGCACTCCCCCTGAAACAACACTGTCTTCCCAGAAAAGAGAACGGAGAAGCCATGCGTGTGCCAAAGGAGCAAGATGAACGAACGATGCCAGGCCCTCCGAATTTGGGCACACCTGACGCCTCGGAACCCCGGGCCTGGCCGATGGGTCCCGCCGTTCTCGGGTGGGAGGGGGTCAACACGTTGGCCGAGAGCCCTTGCCCAGGCCACCTGCAAATCCCCTGAGATGTGATCCGACCACAGGGACGAGGGCAAACGTACTGCTTGAGGTGCTGGAGGAGCCGGACGAAGCCATGGTGGGAGAGGCACACGGGCATGCTGCAGACTGCTGGCCGAGTGGGTGGGGACCCAGCAGCTCAGGACTCTGGAAAGCGGGAGGCGGCTCCGCCCCCATTGACGTCAATAAGGTTTGGGTGGGTAGATGGAGGGGGGCCGCCCCTGGCCTCTTTCCAAGCAGAGACCCTGGACGGAGTCCCGTGGAGTGAGTGGGCTTTTCCCGGGCACGGCTGTGCCCCGGACCGCCAAGATCCCCGTTGGGGTGGGCGGGCAGTTCGGGGGCTTTGGTTTGTGGCCCTCCCTCTCAGCGGGGGGTGGGATCAATCCCGGGTGGATCAATCAGGGGCCCTCAGCAGTGCCAAGGGAGCTCACCGCCCAGGAAACGCCCCTAGGTCCCTTTGAATTGGCCACCAACGCCCCCTTTCCCAGCCTGCCTTGCTCTGGGATTTCCCGCCTTTTCACATTCCACAGGTCCCTGGGCCTCGACTGTCCCCCTCTGGCTCCTCTGAGGCATTCTGGGACACCAGACGCTCTCTCCAGCGCCTCCACCTAGATCCCTCGCTGTCCTCGCCTCTGTTTCCCCCCTGCCCCCTCCCCAACTCCTCCGTGGGCTCTTGGCGTCCATTCCCTACAGCAGTCCCAGAGTGCCACCCCCGAGGGCTTTGAGTTGCCTGGAGCCCAAGGCTCCGGACAGAGACCTGAGGGGCCAGCGTCTGGACTGGCAGCTAATGCCATTTGGGGCTTTTCTCACGTGGAGCCTGAGGCCCGAATATCCACGGGCAACCCCCCAGCGCGAGTGCCCTGGAGATACCCGACCAAGGGGACAGTGTACCCCCTACTGTGGGGAAGGAGGTTCCTGTTTTCCCTGCACTAGGTTCGACTTTCACGCCGAGGATCGATCACACCATGGTGGCAAGTGGAATAGCCCTGAGAGAAAGCCTCATGGGAAGACTCGAGGGAAAGCCACAGATCCCTTGATCCACGGGACGGGAAGCGAGACACTGCTGCTACCGCTCAGGAGGAAAGCGCACGTGCATGACCCCACTCGAGCCGAGGACTGACGCCACTTGGGAGACTCCAGAAGTACGCCAAGATAAATGTCAGCACTGGAGAGCAATCCTCAGGTTCCGGTCCCGACTCCACACAAGGACTTAGGCCCCGGCATCGACAGGAGAGGAATCCTGAGAGGGCCCCTAGCACCTCGCATGGGACTGGCCTTTCCTGAGGTCACCAGAGCGGGTCCCTGAGGTCTCTGTCGAAACTCGAGAGCACCTGCCGCAACTGGAGAAAATCCAGGAGGTTCTCCCCTCCAGGCGAGATGAGGCCCATTTCCGCTCAGGCGTCTCGAGGCTAATCACAACTAACCTCTGGAACTTCCAAAGGGTCCTTCACACCCTTGCTGCAAGTCAAGAAGTTCTCCGACATACCCATCTCCACTCGAGAGGAAGGACGAGGGTCCCGCCCACATCCAGAGGAGCCCCGTTTCTGCCTCCTAGCTCGAGAGGAGGGATCCTTTTCCTGCGTGGTCGGTCAAGTATTCCCGGCGTTCCGGTTGCATCTCAAGAGGAGGCGCTCTCCACAGGAAAGGCGAGAGGAACTCCAGGGTCGTGCCACCATTCCCAGAGTCCCAAAGATGTCTCAGTTAATTCCAATGAAAACTGTTTTCCCTGCACTGCCTCGACTTTCAAGCCGAGGATCGACTCACACCACGGCTGGTACGTGGGACAGCCCTGTGGGAAAGCCTCGTGGGAAAGCCTCTTGGGAAAGCCTCGAGAGAAAGCCACAGATTCCTTGATCCACGCGAAGGGAAATGTGACACTGCTGCTACAGCTCGGGAGGAAAGTGCACGTGCATGCCCCCACTCGAGACGAGGACTGACATCCCCTGGGGAGACTCCAGAAGTACCCCAAGATCCATGTCAGCACTGGAGAGGAATCCTCATGTTCCGGAAACGAATCCACACAAGGTCTTAGGAACCGGCTTCGACAGGAGAGGAATCCTGAGAGGCCCCCGAGCAACTCGCATGGGGTCTGGCCTTTCCTGAGGCCACCAGAGCGGGTCCCTGAGGTCCCCGACGTCAGTCGAGAGCACCTGCCGCAACTCGAGAAAATCCAGGAGGTTCTCCCCTCCAGGCGAGATGAGGCCCATTTCCGCTGAGGCGTCTGAGGCTAATCACACCTAACCTCTGGAACTTCCAAAGGGTCCTTCACCTCCTTGCTGCAACTTAAGAAGTTCCCCGACATACCGTCTCCACTCGAGAGGAAGCACGGAGTCCCGCCCACATCCAGAGGAGCCCCATGTCCGCCTCCTAGCTCGAGAGGAGGGATCCTTTCCCTGCGTGGTCGGGAAAGAATTCCCGGCCTTCCCGTCGCAATTCCAAGAGGAGGCGCTCTCCACAGAAAAAGCGAGAGGAACTCCAGGGTCGTGCCACCATTGCCCAGAATCCCCCAGATGTCTCATTCCATTCCAGGGAAACCTGTTTTCCCTGCACTGCCTCGACTTTCAAGCCGAGGATCGACTCACACCACGGTGGCACGTGGGACAGCCCTGTGGGAAAGCCTCGTGGGAAAGCCTCGTGGGAAAGCCTTGAGGGAAATCCACAGATCCCTTGATCCACTCGACAGGAAGAATCAAACTGCTGCTACAGCTCGGGAGGAAAGCGCACAGTGCATGCCCCCAACTCGAGACGAGTACTGACTCCCCTGGGGAGACACCTAGAAGTACCCCTAGATCCATGTCAGCACTGGAGAGGAATCCTCAGATTCCGGCAACGACTCCACACAAGGACTTAGGCCCCGGCATCAACAGGAGAGGAATCCTAAGAGGCCCCGAGCAACTCGCATGGGGACTGGCCTTCCCTGAGGCCACCAGAGCGGGTCCCTGTGGTCCCCGTCCTACGTGAAAGCACCTGCCGCAACTCGAGAAAATCCAGGAGGTTCTCCCCTCCAGTCGAGATGAGGCCCATTTCCGCTGAGGCGTCTCGAGGCTAATCACACCTAACCTCTGGAACTTCCAAAGGGTACTTCACACCCTTACTGCAACTCAAGAAGTTCCCCGACATACCCGTCTTCACTCGAGAGGAAACACGAGAGTCCCGCCCACATCCAGAGGAGCCCCGTTTCCGCCTCATAGCTCGAGAGGATGATTCTCTCCCTGTGTCGTCGGGAAAGGATTCCTGGCATTCCCGCGCATCTGAACAGGAGGCGCTTCTCCACAGGAAAGGCGAGAGGAATCCAGGGTCGTGCCACCATTCCCAGAGTCCCCAGATGTCTCAGTCCTCTGCATGGAAACCTGTTTTCCCTGCACTGCCTCCACTTTCAAGCCGAGGATCGACTCACACCACGGTGGCACGTGGGACAGCCTTGTGGGAAAGCCTCGTGGGAAAGCCTCGAGGCCAAAGCCAAAGATCCCTTGATCCACGCGAAGGGAAGCGCGACACTGCTGCTACAGCTCGGGAGGAATGCACACGTGCATGCCCCCACTCGGGACGAGGACTGACTCCCCTGGGATTCTCCAGAATACACCAAGATCCATGTCAGTACTGGAGAGGAATCCTCAAGTTCCGTCACCCACTCCACACAAGATCTTAAGCCCCGGCATCGACGGGAGAAGAATCCCGAGAGGCCCCCAAGCAACTCGCATCGGGACTGGCCTTTCCTGAGGCCACCAGAGCGGGTCCCTGAGGTCGCCGTCGTAAGTCGACAGCACCTACCGCATCTCGATAAAATCCAGGAGGTTCTCCCCTCCAGGCGAGATGAGTCCCATTTGTGCTGAGGCGTCTCGAGGCTAATCAGACCAAACCTCTGGAACTTCCAAAGGGTCCTTCACAACCTTTCTGCAACTCAAGAAGTTGCCCAACATACCCGTCTCCACTCGAGAGGAAGCACGAGAGTCCCGCCGACATCCAGAGGAGCCCCGTTTCCGCCTCCTAGCTCGAGAGGAGGGATCCTTTCCCTGCGTGTTCGGCAAAGAATTCCAGGGGTTCCAGTCGCATCTCAAGAGGAGGCGCTCTCCACAGGAAAGGCGAGAGGAACTCCAGGGTCGTTCCACCATTCCAAGAGTCCCCCAGATGTCTCAGTCCTTTCCAGAGGAACTTGTTTACCCTGCACTGCCTCGACGTTCACGCGGAGGACCGACTCACACGATGGTGGCACGTGGGACAGCCCTGTGGGAAAGCCTCGTGGGAAAGCCTCGTGGGAAAGCCTCGAGGGAAAACAAGAAACCCCTTGATCAACCCAACGGGAAAATTGACTCTGCTCCTAATGCTCGGGAGAAAAGCGCACGTGCATGCCCACATTGGAGACGAAGATGACTCCCCTGTGGAGACTCCAGTAGTACCCCAAGATCCATGTCAGCACTGGAGAGGAAACCTCAGGTTCGGGCACCGATTCCAAAAAAGGTCTTAGGCCCGGTCATCGACCGGAGAGGAATCCCGAGAGGCCCCTTAGCAACTCGCAAGTCGACTGGCATTACCTGAGCGGACCAGAGCGGGTTACATAAGTCCCGGTCGTAACTGGAGAGCACCTGCTGAAACTCAAGAAAACCCAGGAGGTTCTCCCCTGCAGTCGAGATGAGGCCCATTTCCGCTGAGGCGTCTCGAGTCTAATCACACCTAACCTTTGAAACTTCCAAAGGGTTCTTCACACCCTTGCTGCAACTCAAGAAGATCCCCGACATACCTCTCTCCACTCGAGAGGAAGAACGAGAGTCACGCCCACATCCAGAGGAGCCCCGTTTCCGCCTCCTAGCTCGAGAGGAGGGATCCTTTCCCTGCATGGTCGGGAAAGAACTCCCGGCGTTCCTGTCTCATCTCAAGAGGAGGCGCTCTCCACAGGAAAGGCGAGAGGAACTCCAGGGTCGTGCCACCATTCCCAGAGTCCCCCAGATGTCTCAGTCCATTCCAGGGAAACCTGTTTTCCCTGCACTGCTTCGACTTTCAAGCCGAGGATCGACTCACACCACGGTGGCACGTGGGACAGCCCTGTGGGAAAGCCTCGTGGGAAAGCCTCGAGGGAAAGCCTCGAGGGAAAGCCACAGATCCCTTGATCCAAGCGAAGGGAAGCGTGACAGTTCTGGTACAGCTCGGGAGGAAAGCGAACGTGCATGCCCCCACGCGAGACGAGGACTGACTCCCCTGGGGAGACTCCAGAAGTACCGCAAGATGCATGTCAGCACTGGAGAGGAATCCTCAGGTTCCGGCACCGACTCCACACAAGGTCTTAGGCCCCGGCGTCGAAGGGAGAGGAATCCCGAGAGGCCCCCGAGCAACTCGCATGGGGACTGGCCTTTCCTGAGGCCACCAGAGCGGGTCCCTGAGGTCCCCGTCGTAAGTCAAGAGCACCTGCCGCAACTCGAGAAAATCCAGGAGGTTCTCCCCTCCAGGCGAGATGAGACCCATTTCCACTCAGGTGTCTCGAGGCTAATCACACCTAACCCCTGGAACTTCCAAAGGGTCCTTCACACCCTTGCTACAACTCAAGAAGTTCCCCAACATATCTGACTCCACTCGAGAAGAAGCACGAGAGTCCCGCCCACATCCAGAGGAGCCCCGTTTCCGCCTCGTACCTCGCGGTCAGGTATCTTTTTCCTGTATGTTCCGGAAAGAATTCCAGGTGTTCCCGTCGCATCTCATGAGGAGGCGCTCTCCAAAGGAAAGGCGAGAGAAACTCCAGTGTTGTGCCATCATTCCAAGAGTCCCCCAGATATCTCAGTGTGCCGGGGTCCTGCCCCGCTGGATCCAGGGAATTCGACGGATGGACGGCGTTGACGTGGAAAGTCTTGTGTATTTATTAATGTAAGATGAGATTAAGAAATTATAGGGTAGTAAGAAGATTAACTGGAGGAAAAAGGCTGAATAGCTAGGTTTACGCGGAAGGCCAATAAAATTCCCGACAAGGAATTTTCTGGCGGATTCTGGGAATGGTGGCACGACCCTCGAGTTCCTCTTGCCTTTCCTGTGGAGAGCGCCTCCTCTTGAGATGCGCCGGGAACGCCGGGAATTCTTTCACGACCACACAGGGAAACGATCCCTCCTCTGGATCTATCAGGCGGAAACGGGGCTCCTCTGGATGTGGGCGGGACTCTCGTGCTTTCTCTCGAGTGGAGACGGGTATGTCGGGGAACTTCTTGAGTTGCAGCAAGGGTGTGAAGGACCCTTTGGAAGTTCCAGATGTTAGATGTGATTAGCCTCTAGACGCCTCAGCGGAAATGGGCCTCATCTCGCCTGGTGGGGAGAACCTCCTGGATTTTCTCGAGTTGCGGCAGGTGCTCTCGACTTACGACGGGGACCATAGGGATCCGCTATGGTGGCCTCAGGAAACGCCAGTCCACATGCGAGTTGCTCGGGAGCCTCTCGGGATTCCTCTCCCGGTGATGCCGGGGCCTGAGATCTTGTGTGTGAGTGGGTGCCGGAACCTGAGGATTCCTCTCCAGTGCTGACATGGAACTTGGGGTACTTCTGGAGTCTCCCCAGGGGAGTCAGTCCTCATCTCGACTGAGGGCATGCACGTGTGATTTCCTCCCGAGCTGTAGCAGCAGTGTCACGCTTCCCTTCGCGTGCATCAAGGGATGTGTGGCTTTCCCTCGAGCCTTTTCCGCGAGGCTTTCCCTCGACGCTTTCCCACAGAGCAGTCCCTCGTGCCACCGTGGTGTGAGTCGATCCTCGGCTTGAAAGTCGAAACAGTGCAGGGAAAACAGGTTTCCCTGGAATGGACTGAGACATCTGGAGGACTCTGGGAATGGTGGCACGACCCTGGAGTTCCTCTCGCCTTTCCTGTGGAGAGTGCCTCCTCTTGAGATGCGACAGGAACGCCGGGAATTCTTTCCCGACCACGCAGGGAAAGGAACCCGTCTCTCGAGCAAGGAGGCGGAAACGGGGCTCCTCTGGATGTGGGCGGGACTCTCGTGCTTCCTCTCGAGTGGAGACGGGTATGTCGGGGAACTTCTTGAGTTGCAGCAAGGGTGTGAAGGACCCTTTGGAAGTTCCAGAAGTTAGGTGTGATTAGCCTCGAGACGCCTCAGCGGAAATGGGCCTCATCTCGCCTGGAGGGGAGAACCTCCTGGATTTTCTCGAGTTGCGGCAGGTGCTCTCGACTTACGACGGGGACCTCAGGGACCTGCTCTGGTGGCCTCAGGAAAGGCCAATCCCCATGCGAGTTGCTCAGGGGCCTCTCGGGATTCCTCTCCCGTCGATGCCGGGGTGTAAGACCATGTGTGGAGTCGGTGTCGGAAGCTGAGGATTCCTCTCCAGTGCTGACATGCATCTTGGGGTACTTCTGGAGTCTCCCCAGGGGACTCAGTCCTCGTCTCGAGTGGGGGCGTGCACGTGCGCTTTCCTCCCGAGCTGTAGCAGCAGTGTCACGCTTTCCTTCGCGTGGATCAAGGGATCTGTGGCTTTCCCTCGAGGCTTTCCCACGAGGCTTTCCCACGAGGCTTTCCCACAGGGCTGTCCCACGTGCCACCGTGTTGTGAGTCGTTCCTCGGCTTGAAAGTCGAAACAGTGCAGGGAAAACAGGATTCCCTGGAATGGACTGAGACATCTGGGGGACTCTGGGAATGTGGCTCGACATTGGAGTTCCTCTCGCCTTTCCTGTGGAGAGCGCCTCATCTTGAGATGCGACGGGAACGCCGGGAATTCTTTCCGACCACGCAGGGAAAGGATCCCTCCTCTCGAGCTAGGAGGCAGAAACCAGGCTCCTCTGGATGTGGGCGGGACTCTCGTGCTTCCTCTCGAGTGGAGACGGGTATGTCGGGGAACTTCTTGAGTTGCAGCAAGGGTGTGAAGGACCCTTTCGAAGTTCCAGAGGTTAGGTGTGATTAGCCTCGAGACGCCTCAGCGGAAATGGGCCTCATCTCGACCTGGAGGGGAGAACCTCCTGGATTTTCTCGAGTTGCGGCAGGTGCTCTCGACTTACGACGGGGACCTCAGGGACCCGCTCTGGTGGCCTCAGGAAAGGCCAGTCCCCATGCGAGTTGCTCGGGGGCCTCTCGGGATTCCTCTCCCCTCGATGCCGGGGCCTAAGATCTTGTGTGGAGTCGGTGCCGGAACCTGAGGATTCCTCCCCAGTGCTGACATGGATCTTGGGGTACTTCTGGATTCTCCCCAGGGGAGTCAGTCCTCGTCTCGAGTGGGGGCATGCACGTTCGCTTTCCTGCCGAGCTGTAGCAGCAGTGTCACGCTTCCCATCGCGTATATCAAGGGATCTGTGGCTTTCCCACGAGGCTTTCCCACAGGGCTGTCCCACGTGCCACCGTGGTGTGAGTCGGATCCTCGGCTTGAAAGTCGAGGCAGTGAAGGGAAAGCAGGTTTCCCTGGAATGGACTGAGACATCTGGGGGACTCTGGGAATGGTGGCACGACCCGGGAGTTCCTCTCGCCTTTCCTGTGGAGAGCGCAGACTCTTGAGATGCGACGGGAACGCCGGGAATTCTTTCCCGACCACACAGCGGAAAGGATCCCTCCTCTCGACCCAGGAGGCGGAAACGGGACTCCTTTGGATGTGGGCGGGACTCTCGTGCTTCCTCTCGAGTGGAGACGGGTATGTCGAGGAACGTGTTGAGTTGCAGCAAGGGTGTGAAGCATCCTTTGGAAGTTCCAGAGGTTAGCTGTGATTAGCCTTTGAGACGCCTCAGCAGAAATGGGCCTCATCTCGCCTGGAGGGGAGAACCTCCTGGATTTTCTCGAGTTGCGGCAGGTGCTCTCGACTTACGACGGGGACCTCAGGGACCCGCTCTGGTGGCCTCAGGAAAGGCCAGTCCCCATGCCAGTTGCTCGGGGGCCTCTCGGGATTCCTCTCCCAGTCGATGCCGGGGCCTGAGACCTTGTGTGGAGTCGGTGCCGGAACCTGAGGATTCCTCTCCAGTGCTGACATGGCATCTTGGGGTACTTCTGGAGTCTCCCCAGGGGAGTCAGTCCTCGTCTCGAGTGGGGGCATGCACGTGCGCTTTCCTCCCGAGCTGTAGCAGCAGTGTCACGCTTTCCCTTCGCGTGGATCAAGGGATCTGTGGCTTTCCCTCGAGGCTTTCCCACGAGGCTTTCCCACGAGGCTTTCCCACAGGGCTGTCCCACGTGCCACCGTGGTTGTGAGTCGATCCTCGGCTTGAAAGTCGAAGCAGTGCAGGGAAAACAGGTTTCCCTGGAATGGACTGAGACATCTGGGGGACTCTGGGAATGGTGGCACGACCTGGAGTTCCTCTCGCCTTTCCTGTGGAGAGCGCCTCCTCTTGAGATGCGACGGGAACGCGGGGAATTCTTTCCGACCACGCAGGGAAAGGATCCCTCCTCTCGAGCTAGGAGGCGGAAACCAGGGCTCCTCTGGATGTGGGCGGGACTCTCGTGCTTCCTCTCGAGTGGAGACGGGTATGTCGGGGAACTTCTTGAGTTGCAGCAAGGGTGTGAAGGACCCTTTGGAAGTTCCAGAGGTTAGGTGTGATTAGCCTCGAGACGCCTCAGCGGAAATGGGCCTCATCTCGCCTGGAGGGGAGAACCTCCTGGATTTTCTCGAGTTGCGGCAGGTGCTCTCGACTTACGACGGGACCTCAGGGACCCGCTCTGGTGGCCTCAGGAAAGGCCAGTCCCCATGCGAGTTGCTCGGGGGCCTCTCGGGATTCCTCTCCCTCGATGCCGGGGCCTAAGATCTTGTGTGGAGTCGGTGCCGGAACCTGAGGATTCCTCTCCAGTGCTGACATGGATCTTGGGGTACTTCTGGAGTCTCCCCAGGGGAGTCAGTCCTCGTCTCGAGTGGGGGCATGCACGTCGCTTTCCTCCCGAGCTGTAGCAGCAGTGTCACGCTTCCCATTCGCGTATATCAAGGGATCTGTGGCTTTCCTCGAGCTTTCCCACGAGGCTTTCCCACAGGGCTGTCCCACGTGCCACCGTGGTGTGAGTCGATCCTCGGCTTGAAAGTCGAGGCAGTGCAAGGGAAAAGCAGGTTTCCCTGGAATGGACTGAGACATCTGGGGGACTCTGGGAATGGTGGCACGACCCTGGAGTTCCTCTCGCCTTTCCTGTGGAGAGCGCAGTACTCTTGAGATGCGACGGGAACGCCGGGAATTCTTTCCCGACCACACAGGGAAAGGATCCCTCCTCTCGACCCAGGAGGCGGAAAACGGGGACTCCTTTGGATTTGGGCGGGACTCTCGTGCTTCCTCTCGAGTGGAGACGGGTATGTCGAGGAACGTGTTGAGTTGCAGCAAGGGTGTGAAGCATCCTTTGGAAGTTCCAGAGGTTAGCTGTGATTAGCCTTGAGACGCCTCAGCAGAAATGGGCCTCATCTCGCCTGGAGGGGAGAACCTCCTGGATTTTCTCGAGTTGCGGCAGGTGCTCTCGACTTACGACGGGGACCTCAGGGACCCGCTCTGGTGGCCTCAGGAAAGGCCAGTCCCCATGCCAGTTGCTCGGGGGCCTCTCGGGATTCCTCTCCCGTCGATGCCGGGGGCCTGAGACCTTGTGTGGAGTCGGTGCCGGAACCTGAGGATTCCTCTCCAGTGCTGACATGGCATCTTGGGGTACTTCTGGAGTCTCCCCAGGGGAGTCAGTCCTCGTCTCGAGTGGGGGCATGCACGTGCGCTTTCCTCCCTAGCTGTAGCAGCAGTGTCGCGCTACCCTTCGCGTGGATCAAGGGATCTGTGGCTTTCCCTCGAGGCTTTCCCACGAGGCTTTCCCACGAGGCTTTCCCACAGGGCTGTCCCACGTGCCACCGTGTTTGTGAGTCGGATCCTCGGCTTGAAAGTCGAGGCAGTGCAGGGAAAACAGGTTTCCCTGGAATGGGACTGAGACATCTGGGGGACGCTGGGAATGGTGGCACGACCCTGGAGTTCCTCTCGCCTTTCCTGTGGAGAGCGCCTCCTCTTGACATGCGACCGGGAACGCGGGAATTCTTTCCCACCACGCAGGGAAAGGATCCCTCCTCTCGAGCTAGGAGTCGGAAACGGGTCTCCTCTGGATGTGGGCGGGACTCTCGTGCTTCCTCTCGAGTGGAGACGGGTATGTCGGGGAACTTCTTGAGTTGCAGCAAGGGTGTGAAGGACCCTTTGGAAGTTCCAGAGGTTAGATGTGATTAGCCTCCAGACGCCTCAGCGGAAATGGGCCTCATCTCGCCTGGAGGGTGAGAACCTCCTGCATTTTCTCGAGTTGCGGCAGGTGCTCTCGACTTACGACGGGGACCTCAGGGACCCGCTCTGGTGGCCTCAGGAAAGGCCAGTCCCATGCGAGTTGCTCGGGGGCCTCTCGGGATTCCTCTCCCGTCGATGCCGGGGCCTAAGACCTTGTGTGGAGTCGGTGCCGGAACCTGAGGATTCCTCTCCAGTGCTGACATGGATCTTGGGGTACTTCTGGAGTCTCCCCAGGGGAGTCAGTCCTCGTCTCGAGTGGGGGCATGCACGTGCGTCTTCCTCCCGAGCTGTAGCAGCAGTGTCACGCTTCCCTTCGCGTGGATCAAGGATCTGTGGCTTTCCCTCGAGCCTTTCCCGCGAGGCTTTCCCACGAGGCTTTCCCACAGGGCTGTCCCACGTGCCACCGTGGTGTGAGTCGATCCTCGGCTTGAAAGTCGAAACAGTGCAGGGAAAAACAGGTTTCCCTGGAATGGACTGAGACATCTGGGGACTCTGGGAATGTGCACGACTGGAGTTCCTCTCGCCTTTCCTGTGGAGAGCGCCTCTCTTGAGATGCGACGGGAACGCCGGGAATTCTTTCCGACCACGCAGGGAAAGGATCCCCTCTCTCGAGCTAGAGGCGGAAACGGGCTCCTCTGGATGTGCGGCGGACTCTCGTGCTTCCTCTCGAGTGGAGACGGGTATGTCGGGGAACTTCTTGAGTTGCAGCAAGGGTGTGAAGCGACCCTTT
>NW_017212263.1:0-16794 GCF_001704415.2 Capra hircus
CTGCATATCTAAGTTGATTGATATTTCTACCGGCAATCTTGATTCCAGCTCATGTATCTTCCATCCCAGCATTTTTCATGATGTACTCTGCATATAAGTTAAATAAACAGGGTGACAATATACAGCCTTGACATACTCCTTTTCCTTTTGGAACCAGTCTGTTGTTCCATGTCCTGCTCTAACTGTTGCTTCCTGACCTTCATCCAGATTTCTCAAGAGGCAGGTTAGGTGTCTGGTATTCCATCTCTTTCAGAATTGTGGCTAAGACAACAGTATAAGGACCTTTCGATGTCAGGCCAAGGAATTGTGTTTCAGTCATTGAGCCACACCTGATCACTGAGCACAAATTCATGAATCTCTTCCTCAAGGGGGAATGATATTCTTTTTTATACAAACTTAGTTACCTGATTTATTACCTTACCTAATTGTTCCATCTGCTGTGAAATCCCACCCCCTTACTTGTGGCAAATCTGCTAACACCTGCCTCACTGTGGGAGGGGGTCTCCCATAGAAAATTTCATAAGGACAACAACTATGGGAACGTGCGGTAACCCGTAATATGAGTAAGTCTGCCGGAAGCAAGCCCATCCATGTACAGTCAGTCTCTATGATCCATTTTGAAAGTGTCTCTTCAAGAGTTTGGTTGTTTCTTTCCACCATTCCAGAACACTGGGGCCTATATGCTGTATGTAATTTCCACTGATATTTAGAGCTTCACATACCTGTTAATTAACGCGGCTACAAAGACAGGGCCATTGTCGGATTCTATACTGGTTGGAAACCCAAGTCTGGGAATTATTTCTCAAATCAGCGAGCTACTTCATTTTCTTTTTCAGATCAGGTAGGGAAGGCCTCTGCCCAACCGGAGAAGGTACCTACTATTCTAGTAAGTCATGATAACAGGTGACTGCCTTTGCTTCCCCGAAGGACACTCGCTTTCCCTGCATCCTGAGAACTCCACGTCTCAGCCAGTTGGAAAAGCGCTTCTTGGAGGTCATTATTCAGGGGCAATTTCCCCTGGAGCCCGGGGCCATAGGGAGCGGCTCCACACTCCCAGAGAAAGGCAGAGCCACAGCCACACATCTGTCCCATCCCCTTTGCTCTGTAGGAGAGCTCTAGTGAGCCTAGGTCTGTCAGGAAAATTCTTGGCTCCTATGGGGACACATTCTATGTGTGAAACTGCATCCAGGACCTAGGGGCCACAGGGCGCCTGTTTCTCTCGGGGGCGGAGGGGTGGGGGGCCTGAAGCAGTGCGGCCCAGCAACAGCTTCCACATCCATCCAATTGCTCTTTTCTTACCTCTGATAGAACTAGCTTTGTTCCAGTCTTTGGCAATTTGGAGGCAAGCGGGCCCCACTTCCTCCCCAAGGAAGCATGGGACCTACTTTGAGTGGAAAGGCCCCTCACGGAGCTGAACCCAGGAAGGCACCCAGTCATGTCTGACACATTCCTGCATCCTGCTTCTTCATGAGCAATACTGCTATAAGCTAGGAATGTCTTTCCAAGGCTCAGAAAGGACAGGGGAGATGCATGGTGCTGCCTCTGGAATTTCGGTCCTCTGAGCAGACCTGGAGGTCTCCCCTTGAAGAAGCTAACCAGTTTCTTCCAAATACAGGCTTGCAAACACACACTGGGTGGCTGCCTCTTCTTCCCTGAAGGACGATCACTTTCCCCGCATCCTGTGAACTCTGCATCCCAGCCTGCTGGAAAAGCGCTTCTTGGAGGTCATTTTTCAGGGACAATTTTCCTTGGAGCCCGGGGCCGTAGGGAGGGCCCCATGCTCGCTGGGAAAGGCAGAGTCACATCCACAGTCTGTTCTACCCCTTTTGCCCTGTAGGAGAGCTCTAGTGAGCCTAGGTCTGTCAGGAAAATTCTTGTCTCCTACGGGGACACACCCTGTGTGTTAACCTGCATATCGGACCTAGGGGCCACAGGGCGCCTGTTCCTCTCGGGGGGGACCCTGAAGTGGTGCGGCCCAGCAACAGCCTGAACATCCATCCGATTGCTCTTTCCTTCCTTCTGATAGAGCTAGCTTTGCTTCTCGCTTTGGCATTTCGGAAGCTAGGGGGAGCCCCACCGCTGTTGTCCTGGGGTCTATTGGAGGTACCAAGTCTATTGGACCCCAGCATGGCACCCGACCCCCTCAGACACACTCCCGCAGCCTCCTTCCCCATGGGCAGGACTGTTCTGACCTAGGAATGTGTTCCCAAGGCTCAGAAAATGCAGGGAGACACACGGCCCTGACTCTGGAACTGAGGCCGTTGGAGCAGGCCTGGAGGTCTGACGTCTGAGACGCCAAACACTTGCTGCAAGATACAGGTGTGAAAACACACTCTCTGGGGCTGCCTTTCCTTCCTCCAAGGAAGAGAGCTCTTCCAGTCTCCTCCGTGCTGAGTCATACAAGGCTGGAAAGGTCTGGCTTAGAGGACATTTCTCAGCGGCAATGGCCCCTGAGGCCCTGCACCCAGGGAGGGATCCTACCCTCCCAGGGGAAGTCAAAGCAACCTCCAAACAGCTGTTCTATCATGTTTCCTCTGCAGGAGGGAGCTAGTGAGCCCAGGTCTGTCTGGAACGTTCTTGGATCCTGCGGGGAAATCATCCTGGGAGCCCACCTGGATACCAGTCGTAGGGGCTAAAATTTGCATTTTCCTTCCTTGGAGCCCTAACGCAGTACAGCCTAGCAACTGCTTGAAAATCCATCCTGTTGCTGTTTTCTTCCCTCTGACAGAGCGAGCTTTGCTCCCCATTTTGGGATTTCAGAGGCAAGGTGGTGGCCTGCAACTCCTTGCCTGGGGTCCATTGGAGGTGCAAGGTGCCCTCGACCAGGTGACCCCAGCATGACACCTGGCCCCCTCAGACACACTCCCGCAGCCTGCTTCCCCATGGGCAGGACTGCTCTCACCTAGGAATGTGTTTGCAAGGCCAGGAAACTGCAGGGAGACACAAGGCCCTGATTCTGGCATTGAGTCTGTTGGAACAGGCCTGCAGGTCTTACGTCTAACAAGCCAAACACTTGCTGCAAGATACAGGCCTGAAAACACACTCTTGGGCTGCCTTTCCCTCCTCCAAGGAAGAGAGTTTTCTCAGCCTCCTGTGGGCTGAGAGTCACACAGGGCTGAAAAGCACTTGCTGGGAGATTATTTTTCATTGGCCATGGCCCCTGAGGCCCTGTGCTCAGGGAGGGCTCCCTCCCTCCCAGGGAAAGTCAAAGGAAGCTCCAAACGGCTGTTCAATCATGTTTCTGAGAGAGTCATTGCCAAGGCAGGTTTATAAGAAGTTCAAGGGTCCCCAAGGAGAGAGGGCTCTAGAATTCTCAAGGAGGAAGAAAGCACAAACTGTTTTTCCCTCTACATTCCTTAGGATTATATAACAATCATGCATCCTTCTTGAGGATGGTCTCTGGAAAAAACCTTCTGGCTAATCCTGTTATCTTAAAATGTCAATTATGGGAGTAGGTCTAGTGAGTCTTTACAACCTCCAGACATTCTTTTGTTCGTTGTCATAACTTATTGGAGAGTATATAACTCCATTACTAACACTAGCAAGGGGGTACGCTTTCTGCCCCTTGTGATGTCTCTGTCAGAAGCTTTCTCTATCTCCTTTATCCTTTAATAAAACTCTATTGCACAAAAGCTCTGAGCAATCAAGCCTCGTCTTGGGCCCTGGATTGAATTCGT
Source organism: Capra hircus (assembly GCF_001704415.2). Lineage (NCBI taxonomy): Eukaryota > Metazoa > Chordata > Mammalia > Artiodactyla > Bovidae > Capra > Capra hircus. The sequence continues at coordinate 3,678 of NW_017212263.1, forward strand.
CTCCTCCATAAGCCAAGAATCCCAGCATCTTTTCGTGGTTCAGCAACAATATTTCATTTCCTCTGCAGGAGAGAGCTAGTGAGCTTAGGTCTGTGTGGAACATTCTTGGATCCTGTGGGGAAAATATCCTGTGCACACATCTGGATACTGGGCCTAGAGGCCAAAATTCGCATTTCTTTCCCGGGGAGCCCTAACGTGGTGTGACTTAGCAACTGCTTGAAAATCCATCCCATTGCTGTTTTCCTCCTTCTGACAGAGCTAGCTTTGTTCCCTGCTTTGGGATATCTCAACCGAAGGGCCGGTCCATAGCTACTCGCCTGGGGCCCATTGGATGTGCAAGGTGCCCTCGACTAGGTGACCCTAGCATGGCACTCAACCCGCTCAGACACACTCCCGAGGCTTCTTTCTCATGGGAAGCACTGCTCCAACCTAGGAATGTGTCTGCAATGCTTGGAAAGTGCAGTGAGACACACAGCCCTGACTCTGGAATTGAGGCCCTCAGAGCAAGCCTGCAGCTCTGATGTCTGAGAAGCAAAACACTTGCTGCAAAGAGAGGCCTGAAAACACACTCTCTGTGGATGACTTTCCTTCCTCTAAGGAAGATAGTTTTCCCAGTCTCCTGCTTCCTGAATGTCACACAGCTGGAATGCGCTTGCTTGGAGGTCGTGATTCAGTGGCAATGACCCCTGAGGCCCTTTGCCCAGGGAGGGCTCCCACACTCACAGGCAAATCAAAGCAACTTCCAAGTGAGTCAGCTCTTCACATCAAGTGGCCAAAGTATTGGAGTTTCAGGTTCAGTATTAGTCCTTCCAATGTATATTCAGACCTGATTTCCTTTAGGATGGAGTGGTTGCGTCTCCTTGTAGTCTAAGCGACCTACAAGCATCTTCTCCAACACCACAGTTCAAAAGCATCAAGTTTTCAGCTGTCACTTTCTTTATAGTACATCTTTCATATCCATCCATGACATATGGAAAAACCATAGCCTTGACTGGATGGATCTTTGTTGGCAAAGCAACGTCTCAGCTTTTTAATACGCTGTCTAGTTTGGTCATCACTTTTCTTCCGAGTCATAAATATGTTTTAAGTTCATGGAGGCAGCCATCACCTGCAGTGATTTCCAAGCCCCCAAAAATAGTCTGCTGCTGTTTCCAATGTTTTCCCATCTATTTGCCATGAAGTGATGAGACTGGATGCAATGATTTTAGTTTTCTGAATGCTGAGCTTTAAGCTAACTTTTTCACTCTCCTCTTTCACTTTCATCAGGAGACTCTTTAGTTCTTCTTCACTTTCTGCCATAAGGGTGGTGTCATCTGCATATCTGAGATTATTGATATTTCTCCCAGCAATCTGGATTCCAGCGTGTGCTTCCTCCAGCCCACTGTTTCTCATGATGTACTCTGCATATAAGTTAAATAAGCAGGGTGACAATACACTGCCTTGACATATTCCTTTTCCTATTTAGAACCAGTCTGTTGTTCCATGTCCAGTTCGAACTGTTTCTTCCTGACCTGCATACAGGTTTCTCAAGAGACAAGTCAGGTGGTCTGGTATTCCCATCTCTTTCAGAATTTTTCCCAGTTTATTGTGATCCACACAGTCAAAGGCTTTGTCATAGTCAATAAAGCAGAAAGAGAGGTTTTTTTTTTTTTTCTGGAACTCTCTTGCTTTTTGAATGATCCAGTGGATGTTGGCAGTTTGATCTCTGGTTTCTCTGCATGTTTTAAATCGCTCTTGAACATTTGGAAGTTCACAGTTCATGTGAACTTGGAGAATTTTGAGCATTACTTTACTAGTGTGTGAGATGAGTGCAATTGTGCAGCAGCTTGAATATTCTTTGTCATTGCCTTTCTTTGGGATTGGAATGAAAACTGACCTAATGCCTAGATGTTTTCAATTGCATATGCTGAAAGAACTGGCTGTGCAGTTTTGAAGAAAAAAAAATCATTTTAACCCATTTTCTCTGAAGTGCAAGGCATATCATGGCCATCCCTGAATCATAAAGTCACCTTTTCTTTATGTAGTCATAGTTTCATGCCTAAATTATAGGCCAACTCGTGCTCAAATTGACTCTGATGTCAGGGGCAGATCAACTAATAAAAAGCTTGGATTGTCCCTCTGGAGGAAAGTGAGATCTTGGTCCCACGAGAAGAATCTGAAGGGTTAAGGGAACTTGCAAGAGTGGGGAAAGCTTAGTCCATCCTACATGTACCAAAATCTTAAATAAGGCTTATTTACTTTACCGAAGTAAAAAAACAGATGATGAAAACAATTATAAATCAATGAAAGGTAAAGAAACTCATAGTCTGTTATCAAAAATTGCATTCTAAGAAAACTTTGCTCTCTTAACCTAGAGAGGAGACTAAATTCCATCTGGTGCCAGCTTACCAGAAGACAAACAAACAAACAAACAAATTATCGGTAAGCTTAAAAAAAGTATATTCCATATATCTTGAAGTAGCAGTATTTCTGCAAAGGCATCAGTGTGAAACCATAGAGGACATGGTTAAAACCTGATTATATAGAAATTGACAATGTAATCTGGTCACTGCTGCGACTTGAAATGCTTTAATATGATAACTGGAATTATAAGTGACAGCATTTGACCAGGACATATCAGATATTCACGGATGTCACATAATTTCTAGGATATCTATATTAGGAACTGAAGGAATCTTTGAACCTAGGAAAGAAAACAACAGTCTCAAAGGCCCTTGCTGAATCATCTATCAGCAAGGAATGTCTTTGCAAGGATCGCAAAGTGAAGGGAAAATACACCGACCTGCCTCTGCAACTTTGGTCCTCTGAGCAGATCTGGAGGTCTCCCTTTGTATAAGCTAACCTGTTCCTTCCAAATAGAGGTTTGCAACACAAAACAAGTGGCCGCCTATTCTTCCCCGAAGGAGGCTCTCTTTCCCCACATCCTGCGAACACCCTTTCCCAGCCTCCTGGAAAAGCGCTTCTTGCAGTTCCTTTCAGAAAATCCTATGGACGGAGAAGCCTGGTAGGCTGCAGTCCGTGGGGTCGCTGAGGGTCGGACACGACTGAGCGACTGCACTTTCATTTTCACTTTCATGCATTGGAGAAGGCAATGGCAACCCACTTACTGTTCTTGCCTGGAGAATCCCAGGGACGGGGGAGCCTAGTGGGCTACCGTCTATGGCGTCGCACAGAGTCGAACACGACTGAAGCAACTTAGCAGCAGCAGCAGCAGCAGCAGTTCCTTTCTTAGGGGCAGTTATCCCTGAGATTGGGACCTGGAAAGGCAGAGCCACCTCCACACACACGTCTTTTCTGTCCCCTTTCCTCTGGAGGAGAGCTCTAGTGAGCCTAGGTCTGTCAGGAAAATTCTTGGCTTTGACGGGATCCCACCCGGTGTGTGAACCTGCATACCCGACCTAGGGGCCACAGGGCACCTGTTTTGCTCGAGTGGGTCCTGTAGGGGGTGCAGCATAGAAAGAGCTTAAAAATCCATCCAATTTGTCTTTCTTTACCTCGGAGAGAACGAGTTTGCTCCACCTCCACCCTTTGGCAGTGTGGAGGGAAGAGGGCACCACCCTCTCCAAAGGGGGCATAGGGCCTACCAGGAGAGAAAGGCCCCTTGAGGAGCTGAGCCCAGGTAGGCAGCCAGTGATGTCAAGCACACTCCCGCTGCTTGCTTCTTCATGGGCACTCCCACGATCTGCTAGGAATGTCTTTGCAAGGATCTCAAAGGGAAGGGGAGATACATGGCCCTGTCTCTGGAACTTCAGTCCTCTGAGCAGATCTGGAGATCTTGAGTTGTATAAGCAAACCTGTTCCTTCCAAATAGAGGCTTGCAAACACACGCCTGGTGGTTGCCTCTTCTTCCCCGAAGAAGCCTTTCTTTCCCCACATGCTGTGAACTCCCTGTCCCAACCTCCAAGAATAGCGCTTCTTGCCATTCCTTTCTTAGAGGCAGTTATCCCTGAGCTTGGGGCCGTAGGGAGTAGCCCCACACTCACAGGGAAAGGCAAAGACTCCTCCATACATCTCCTCTATCCCCTTTGCTCTGGAGGAGAGCTCTAGTGAGCCTAGGTCTTTCAGGAAAATTCTTGGCTTGGACAGGATCTCACCCTGTTTGTGAACCTGCATACCCAACCAGGGGCCACAGAGCACCTGTTTCAGTAAAGTGGGCCCTGAAAGGGTGCAGCCTAGCAAGAGCTTGAAAATCCATTCAATTGCTGTTTTTGTACCTCTGACAGAGCGAGCTTGGCTCCACCCTTTGACAGTGAGGAGAAAAGAGGCATGACACCCTCCCCAAGGGGACATGGGGCCTACTTCGAGAGGAAAGGCCCCTTGTGGAGTGAGGCCAGGAAGGCACACAGACGTGTCAAACACACACCCACTGCTTGCTTCTTCATGGGCACTCCCGCTATCAGCTAGGAATGTCTTTGCAATGATCACAAAGGGAAGGGGAGATACAGGGCCCTGCCTCTGGACCTCCGGTGCTCTGAGCAAATCTCGAGGTCTCCCGTTGTTGGTCAAGGACAAGGTCAAGTCCATGTTCAAATTCACGGTCAAGTTCAAGGTCAAGGTCAAATTCAAGTTCAAGGTCAAGTTCAAGGTCAAATTCACGGTCAAGTTCAAGTTCAAGTTCACGGTCAAGTTCAGGTTCAAGTTCAAAGTCAAGGTCAAGGTCAAATTCAAATTCACGGTCAAGTTCAAGTTCAAGGTCAAGTTCAAGTTCAAGGTCAAGTTCAAGGTCAAGTTCAAGTTCAAGGTCAAGTTCAAGTTCAAGGTCAAGTTCAAGTTCAAGTTCAAGGTCAAGTTCAAGTTCAAGGTCAAGGTCAAGTTCAAGTTCAAGGTCAAGTTCAAGTTCAAGGTCAAGTTCACAGTTCAAGTTCAAGTTCAAGGTCAAGTTCACGTTCACGTTCAAGTTCAAGTTCAAGTTCACGGTCAAGTTCAGGTTCAAGTTCAAAGTCAAGGTCAAGGTCAAATTCAAATTCACGGTCAAGTTCAAGTTCAAGGTCAAGTTCAAGTTCAAGGTCAAGATCAAGTTCAAGTTCAAGGTCAAGTTCAAGTTCAAAGTCAAGTTCAAGTTCAAGGTCAAGTTCACGTTCAAGTTCAAGTTCAAGGTCAAGTTCACGTTCACGTTCAAGTTCAAGTTCACGGTCTAGTTCAGGTTCAAGTTCAAAGTCAAGGTCAAGGTCAAATTCAAATTCACGGTCAAGTTCAAGTTCAAGGTCAAGTTCAAGGTCAAGTTCAAGTTCACGGTCATGTTCAAGTTCAAGGTCAAGATCAAGTTCAAGGTCAAGGTCAAGCTCAAGGTCAAGGTCAAGTTCAAGGTCAAGGTCAAGTTCACGGTCAAGTTCAAGTTCAAGGTCAAGGTCAAGTTCATGTTCAAGGTCAAGGTCAAGGTGAAGTTCAAGTTCAAGTTCAAGGGCAGGGCAAGGCCAAGCCCACGGCCAAGGCAAGGGCAAGGGCAACGCCAAGGGCAAGGCCAAGGCCCAGGCCAAGGCAAAGGCCAAGGCCGCCAAAGCGAAGCCCAAACCCCGTAACGCCTGACAGAAGGCAGAAGCCACTAGGTCCCTGTGCAGAGGAAGCCACTGAAGGCAGCAAGGCCACAGAGCTCCCCGACTCCCATTCCCACAGGAAGATGTGAGGATAAAGGGCCTCATCCCAGCACAGCACCCACTCCCACCACCCCCCAACCCCGCCCCCCGCCCCCCGCAGCACGCCCCCTGAAACAACACTGTCTTCCCAGAAAAGAGAACGGAGAAGCCATGTGTGTGCCAAAGGAGCAAGATGAACGAACGATGCCACGCCCTCCGACTTTGGGCACACCTGACGCCTCGGAACCCCGGGCCCGGCCGATGGGTCCCCGCCGTTCTCGGGTGGGAGGGGGGGGTCGACACATTGGCCGAGAGCCCTTGCCCGGGCCCCCCGCAAATCCCCTGAGACGTGATCCGACCCCAGGGACCGAGGGCAAACGTACCGCTTGAGGTGCTGGAGGAGCCGGACAAAGCCATGGTGGGAGAGGCACACGGGCACGCTGCAGACTGCTGGCCGAGTGGGCGGGGACCCAGCAGCTCAGGACTCTGGAGAGGGGTAGGCGGCTCCGCCCCCATTGACGTCAATAGGGTTTGGGTGGGTAGATGGAGGGGGCCGCCCCTGGCCTCTTTCCAAGCAGAGACCCTGGACGGAGTCCTGTGGAGCTAGTGGGTTTTTCCCGGGCACGGCTGTGCCCCGGACTGCCAAGATCCCCGTTGGGGTGGGCGGGCAGTTCGGGGGCTTTGGTTTGTGGCCCTCCCTCGCAGCGGGGGTTGGGATCAACCCCGGGTGGATCAATCAGGGGCCCTCAGCAGTGCCAAGGGAGCTCACCGCCCAGGAAACGCCCCTAGGTCCCTTTGAATTGGCCACCAACGCCCCCTTCCCCAGCCTGCCTTGCTCTGGGGTTTCCCGCCTTTTCACATTCCACAGGTCCCTGGGCCTCGACTGTCCCCCGCTGGCTCCTCCGAGGCATTCCGGGACACCGGACGCTCTCTCCAGTGCCTCCACCTAGATCCCTCGCTGTCCTCGCCTCTGTTTCCCCCCTGCCCCCTCCCCAACTCCTCCGTGGGCTCTTGGCGTCCTTTCCCTACAGCAGTCCCAGAGCGCCACCTCCAAGGGCTTTTAGTTGCCTGGAGCCCAAGGCTCCGGCCAGAGACCTGAGGGGCCAGCGTCTGGACCGGCAGCTAATGCCATTGGGGGCTTTTCTCACGTGGAGCCTGAGGCCCGCACCTCTGTGGGCAACCCCCCAGCGCGAGTGCCCTGGAGATACCCGCCCAAGGGGACAGTGTACCACCTACTGTGGGGAAGGAGGTTCCTGTTTTCCCTGCACTGGTTCGACTTTCACGCCGAGGATCGACTCACATCATGGTGGCACGTGGAATAGCCCTGAGGGAAAGCCTCATGGGAAAGACTCGAGGGAAAGCCACAGATCCCTTGATCCACGAGACGGGAAGCGTGACACTGCTGCTACCGCTCGGGAGGAAAGCGCACGTGCATGACCCCACTCGAGAGGAGGACTGACGCCACTTGGGAGACTCCAGAAGTACGCCAAGATCCATGTCAGCACTGGAGAAGAATCCTCAGGTTCCGGTCCCGACTCCACACAAGGTCTTAGGCCCCGGCATCGAGGGGAGAGGAATCCTGAGAGGCCCCGTTGCAACTCGCATGGGGACTGGCCTTTCCTGAGTTCACCAGAGCGGGTCCCTGAGGTCTCCATTGTAACTCGAGAGCACCTGCCACAACTCGAGAAAATCCAGGAGGTTCTCCCCTTCAGGCGAGATGAGGCCCATTTCCGCTGAGGCGTCTCGAGGCTAATCACACCTAACCTCTGGAACTTCCAAAGGGTCCTTCACACCCTTGCTGCAACTCAAGAAGTTCCCCGACATACCAGTCTCCACTCAAGAGGAAGCACGAGGGTCCCGCCCACATCCAGAGGAGCCTGGTTTCCACCTCATAGCTCGAGATGAGGGATTCTTTTCCTGCTTCCTCTGGAAAGAATTCCCGGCTTTCCCGTCGCATATCAAGAGGAGGCGCTCTCAACAGGAAAGGGGAGATAAACCCCAGTGTCGTGCCACAATTCCAAGGGACCCCCACATGTCTCAGTCCATTCCAGAGGAACTTGTTTTCCCTTCACTGCCTCTACTTTCATGCCGAGGATCCACTCACTCCACTATGGCACGTGGGACAGCCCTGTGGGAAAGCCTCGTCGGAAAGCCTCAAGGGAAAGCTACAGATCCCTTGATCCACGCGACGGGAAGTGTGACACTGCTGCTACAGTTCGTGAGGAAAGCTCACGTGCATGCCCCCACACGAGATGAGCACTGACTCCCCAGGGGAGACTCCAGAAGTACGCCAAGATCCATGTCAGTACTGGGGAGGAATCCTCAGGTTCCGGCCCCGACTCCACACAAGGTCTTAGGCCCCAACATCGACGGGAGAGGAATCCCGAAAGGCCCCCTTGCAACTCCCATGGGCACTGGCCTTTCCTGAGGCCACCAGAGCGGGTCCCTGAGGTCCCCGTCGTAACTCGAGAGACCCTGCCCAACTCTAGAAAATCCAGGAGGTTCTCCCCTCCAGGCGAGATGAGGCCCATTTCCTCTGAGGCGTCTGGAGGCTCATCACACCTAAACTCTGGAAATTCATAAGGGTCCTTGCTGCAACTCAAGAAGTTCCCCGACATACCCGTCTCCACTCGAGAGGAAGCACGAGGGTCCCGCCCAAATCCAGAGGAACCCCGTTTCCGCCTGGCAGCTCGAGATGAGAGATCCTATCCTGCTTAGACAGGAAAGATTTTTCGGCATTCCCAAGGCATCTCAAGAGTAAGGGCTCTCAATAGGAAAGGCGAGAGGAACTCCAGGGTCGTGCCACCATTCCAAGAGTCCCCCAGATGTGTCAGTCCATTTCAGAGGAACCTGTTTTCCCTGCACTGCCTTGACTTTCACGCCGAGTATCGACTCACACCATGGTGGCACGTGGGACCGCCCTGTGGGAAAGCCTCGTGGGAAAGCCTCGAGGGAAAGCCACAGATCCCTTGATCCCCGCGACGGGAAGCTTGACATATCTGCTACACTGTCCCTGAGGTCACGGTCGTATGTCGAGAGCACCTGCTGCAACTCGAGAAAATCCAGGAGGTTCTCTGCTCCAGTCGAGATGAGGCCCATTTTCTCTGCGGTGTCTCGACAGTAATCACACCTAAACTCTGGAATTTCCAAAGGGTCCTACACACCCTTGCTACAAGTCAAGAAGTTCCCTGACATACCCGTCTCCACTCCAGAGGAAGCACGAGGGTCCAGCCACCTCCAGAGGAGGTCCGTTTCCGCCTCCAAGCTCGAGATGAGGGATCCTTCCCTGCTTCCTCGGGAAAGAATTCCCGACGTTTCCGACGCATCTCAAGAGGAGGCGCGCTGCACAGGAAAGGCGAGAGGAACTCATGGGTCGTGCCACCATTCCAAGAGTCCCCCAGATGTCTCAGTCCATTCCAGAGGATCCTGCTTTCCCTGCACTGCTTCGACTTTCACGGCGAGGATCGCGGTGGCAGAGGCGAGGATCGCGGTGGTATGGGGGAGAGCCCTGTGGGAAAGCCTCGTCTGAAAGCCTCGAGGGAAAGCCACAGATCCCTTGATCCACGCGATGGGAAGCGTGACACTGCTGCTACAGCACGGGAGGAAAGCGCACGTGCATGCCCCCACTCGAGACGAGGCCTCACTCCCTTGTGGAGACTCCAGAAGTACCCCAAAATCCATGTCAGCACTGGAGAGGAATCCTCAGGTTCCGGCCCCATCTCCACACAAGGTCTTAGGCCCCGGCATCGACGGGAGAGGAATCACGAGAGGCCCCCTAGCAACACGCATGATGACTGGCCTTTCCTGCGGCCGCCAGAGTGGGTCCCTGAAGTCCCCGTCATAACTTGAGAGCACCTGCTGAAACTCGAGAATATCCAGGAGCCTCTCCATTCCAGGCGACATGAGGCCCATTTCCGCTGAGGCATCTCGAGACTAAACACACCTAACCTCTGGAACTTCCAAAGGGTCCTTCACACCCTTGCTGCAACTCAAGAAGTTCCCCGACATACCCGTCTCCACGTGAGAGGAAGCACGAGAGTCCCGCCCACATCCAGAGGAGCCCCGTTTCCGCCTCCTAGCTCGAGAGGAGGGATCCTTTCCCTGCGTGGTCAGGAAAGAATTCCCGGCGTTCCCGTCGGATCTCAAGAGGAGGCGCTCTCCACAGGAAAGGCGAGAGGAACTCCAGGGTCGTGCCACCATTCCCAGAGTCCCCCAGATGTCTCAGTCCATTCCAGGGAAACCTGTTTTCCCTGCACTGCCTCGACTTTCAAGCCGAGGATCGACTCACACCACGGTGGCACGTGGGACAGCCCTGTGGGAAAGCCTCGTGGGGAAGCCTTGAGGGAAAGCGACAGATCCCTTGATCCACGCGAAGGGAAGCGTGACACTGCTGCTACAGCTCGGGAGGAAAGCGCACGTGCATGCCCCTACACCAGATGAGGACTGACTTCGCTGGGGAGACTCGAGAAATACTCCAAGATCCATGTCAGCACTGGAGAGGAATCCTGAAGTTTCGGCACGGACTCCACACAATGTCTTAGACCCTAGCATCGACGGGAGAGGAATCCCGAGAGGCCCCGAGCAACTCGCATGGGGACTGGCCCTTCCTGAGGCCACCAGAGCGGGTCCCTGAGGTCCCCGTCGTAAGTCGAGAGCACCTGCCGCAGCTCGAGAAAATCCAGGAGGTTCTCCCCTCCAGGCGAGATGAGGACCATTTCCGCTGACGCATCTCGACGCTAATCACACCTAACTTCTGGAAATTCCAAAGGGTCCTTCACACCCTAGCTGCAACCCAAGAAGATCCCCGGCATACCCGTCTCCACTCGAAGGAAGCACGAGAGTCCCGCCCACATCCAGAGGAGCCCCGTTTCCACCTCATAGCTCGAGAAGGGATCCTTTCCCTGCGTGGTCGGGAAAGAATTCCCCGGCGTTCCCGTCGCATCTCCAGATGAGGCGCTCTCCACAGGAAAGGCGAGAGGAACTCTAGGGTCGTGCCACCATTCCCAGAGTCGCCCAGATGTCTCTGTCCATTCCAGGGAAAACTGTTTTCCCTGCACTGCCTCGACTTTCAAGCGGAGCATCGACTAACACCACGGTGGCACGTAGGACAGCCCTGTGGGAAAGCCTCGTGGGAAAGCCTCGAGGGAAAGCCTCGTGGGAAAGCCTCGAGGGAAAGCCTCGTGGGAAAGCCTCGAGGGAAAGCCACAGATCCCTTGATCATGCGAAGGGAAGCGTGACCCTGCTGCTACAGCTCGTGAGGAAAGCGCACCTGCATGCCCCCACTCCAGACGAGGACTGACTCCCCTAGGGAGACTCCAGAAGTACCCCAAGATCCATGTCAGCACTGGAGAGGAATCCTCAGGTTCCGGCACCGACTCCACACAAGGTCTTAGGCCCCGGCATCGACGGGAGAGGAATCCCGAGAGGCCTCCGAGCAACTCAATGGGGACTGGACTTTCCTGAGGCCACCAGAGCGGGTCCCTGAGGTCCCCGTCGTAAGTCGAGAGCACCTGCCGCATCTTGAGAAAATCTAGGATGTTCTCCCCTCCAGGCGAGATGAGGCCCATTTCCGCTGAGCCGTCTCGAGGCTAGTCACACCTGCATTCTGGAACTTCCAAAGAGTCCTTCACACCCTTGCTGCAACTCAAGAAGTTCCACGACATACCCGGCTCCACTCGACAGGAAGCACGAGAGTCCCGCCCACATCCAGAGGAGCCCCGTTTCCACCTCATAGCTCGAGAGGAGGGATCTTTTCCCTGCGAGGTCGGGAAAGAATTCCCGAGGTTCCCGTCGCAACTCAAGAGATTTCGCTCTCCACAGGAAAGGCGAGAGGAACTCCAGGGTCGTGCCACCATTCCCAGAGTCCCCCAGATGTCTCAGTCCATTCCAGGGAAACCTGTTTTCCCTGCACTGCCTCGACATTCAAGCCGAGGATCGACTCACACCACGGTGGCACGTGGGACAGCCCTGTGGGAAAGCCTTGTGGGAAAGCCTGGAGGGAAAGCCACAGCTCCCTTGATCCAGGCAAAGGGAAGCGTGACACTGCTGCTACAGCTCGGGAGGAAAGCGCACGTGCATGCCCCCACTAGAGCCTAGGACTGACTCCCCTGTGGAGACTACACAAGTACCTCCCAGATCCATGTCAGCCCTTGAAAGGAATCCTCAGGTTCCGGCACAGACTCCACTCAAGGTCTTAGGCCCCAGCATCGACGGGAGAGGAATCCCGAGAGGCCCCGGAGCAACTCGCATGGGGACTGGCCTTTCCTGAGGCCACCAGAGCGGGTCCCTGAGGTCCCCGTTGTATTCGAGAGCACCTGCCGCAGCTCGTGATAATCCAGGAGGTTCTCCCCTCCAGGCGAGATGAGGACCATTTCCAGCGAGGCGTCTCGATGCTAATCACACCTAACTTCTGGAACTTCCAATGGGTCCTTCACACCCTTGCTGCAACTCAAGAAGTTCCCCGACATACCCGTCTCCACTCGAGAGGAAGCACGAGAGACCCGCCCACATCCAGAGGAGCCCCGTTTCCGCCTCATAGCTCGAGAGAAGGGATCCTTTCCCTGCGTGGTCGGGAAAGAATTCCCGCCGTTCCCATCGCATCTCAAGAGGAGGCGCTCTCCACAGGAAAGGCGAGAGGAACTCCAGGGTCGTGCCACCATTCCCAGAGTCCCCCAGATGTCTCAGTCCATTCCAGGGAAACCTGTTTTCCCTGCGCTGCCTCGACTTTCAAGCGGAGGATCGACTCACACCACGGTGGCCCATAGGACAGCCCTGTGGGAAAGCCTCGTGGGAAAGCCTCGTGTAAAAAGCCTCAAGGGAAAGCCACAGATCCCTTGATCCACGAGAAGGGAAGCTTGACACGGCTGCTACAGCTCGGGAGGAAAGCGCACGTGCATGTCCCCATTCGAGACGTGGACTGACTCCTCTGGGGAGACTCCAGAAGTACCCCAAGTTCCATGTCAGCACTGGGAGGAATCCTCATGTTCTGGCACTGACTCCACACAAGGTCTTAGGCCCCAGCATCGACGGGAGAGGAATCCCGAGAGGCCGCCGAGCAATTCGCATGGGGACTGGCCTTTCCTGAGGCCACCACAGCGGGTCCCTGAGGTCCCTGTCGTAAAGTCGAGAGCACCTGCCGCCAGCTTGAGAAAATCCAGGAGGTTCTCCCCTCCAGGCGAGATGAGGCCCATTTCGGCTGAGCCGTCTCGACGCTAATCACACCTAAATTCTGGAACTTCCAAAGAGTCCTTCACCCCTTTGCTGCAACTCAAGAATTCCCCGACATACCCGTCTCACTCGAGAGAAAGCACGTGAGTCCCGCCCACATCAGAGGAGCCCGTTTCTGCCTCCTTAGCTCGAGAGGAGGGATCCTTTCCCTGCGTGGTCGGGAAAGAATTCCTTGCTTTCCCGTCGCATCTCAAGAGGAGGCGCTCTGCACAGGAAAGGCGAGAGGAACTCCAGGGTCGTGCCACCATTCCCAGATTACCCCAGATGTCTAAGTCCATTCCAGGGAAACCTGTTTTCCCTGCACTGCCTCGACTTTC
>NW_017212264.1:0-16794 GCF_001704415.2 Capra hircus
GTGTAACAAGCCAAGCTGTTCCCTCTTTGCTCATTTTTCCTTCAAGATAAAACACCAGGTTGTGCACCAGGAAGGGAAGGGTTTGGTGGACATGATGAGTCCATGTGATGCTGTCTTATGTTTTGTTGAATGTTTGAGGGATTATCACTTGGGACTACAGAGTTAGTAAATGCTATTTTTAAATGAAAAGTTGGGTTAGACCTTAAAATAGCGTTTTGAATTGAGTTAGTCTAATATAGTGTAAGTGCAAGATATTCAAATTATCCAAATTGGGCCACAATTAAACAGCTTTATTTAGAAAAAAGTTAGAACTTGTATCTGCATTTAAAAGATATTTTCCCTTCCATTTCTCTGTGTCAAAATCTTATTGAACAACAAGTATTATATTATGGTTTGGTTTATGTTCTGTCTTTTTGATGAAAGTAAATCTTCAAGTACATGTGTAGAATGAGAAGGAATAGTTATTTACTAACCACAATTATAACAGCATAATTGTGGTTGCTGCTGCTGCTAAGTCACGTCAGTCATGTCTGACTCTGTGTGACCCCATAGACTGCAGCCCACCAGGCTCCCATCCCCAGGATTCTCCAGGCAAGAATACTGGAGTGGGTTGCCATTTCCTTCTCCAGTCATGAAAGTGAAAAGTGAAAGTGAAGTCGCTACAGTAGTAAGCTACAGTCCATGGGGTCGCGAAGAGTCAGACATGACTGAGCGACTTCACTTTCACTTTTCACTTTCATGCACTGGAGAAGGAAATGGCAACACACTCCGGTATTCTTGCCTGGAGAATCCCAGGGATGGGAGCCTGGTGGGCTGTTGGTCTGGGTCACAAAGAGTCGGATACAACTGACACAACTCAGCAGCAGCAGCAACCACAATTTGCTGTTATAAAGGACAGAAAATAATTAAATCACATTAACAATGAGATGAAAGTATGTTAGTGCCTCAGTTGTGTCCAACTCTTTGTGACCCCATAGACGATAGGCTGCCAAGCTCCTCTGTCCATGGAATTCCCCAGGCAAGAATAGTGGAATACATCACCATTCCATTCTCCAGGGGATCTTCCTGGACCCAGGGTTGAACTCAGGTCCTCCAGCATTGTGGGCAAGATTCTTTACCATCTGAGTCATAGAAGAGAATTAAATCACATTAACAATGAGATGAAGCCTCCGTTCAATTTTCATATTTATGTGTTTGTACATAAGATTGAAAATGAGAAAGGTGAGCTGATACTCTTTCACATCGATTAGAAGCTAAAATTTTTAACCTTTTTTTCCCCTCAACATTAGTGAAAATTCTAAGAGATAAATAGACTTTACTTAATATCTTTTCTCATTTATGAGCTTGTGGGTCTTTAACCTTTTCTCAAGAATTTGATCCAAATGAAAATGCTATTCTAAACTTCATACTTTCTTTAAAGTTAGTCCTTCTAACTATTTCTCTTACCTGGTGCATTTATTTCAGAAAGCAAAAATAAGCATGAAAACCTGACCAATGAAAAGCAGAACAAAAATGAGTCACTGCAGCTGCTTTCACAGAATTCAGCCCGCCTGAGGGCAGGAAGGAAGCTCATCATTTTGATCACCTTTCTTCTTGGCTTCTTGCATAATCTTTATGTTTTCCAGTTTACTGGTTGTTGAATTCTACACTGTATTCATATAAAAATGCAAAAGCAGTAGGCCAGTGGAGAATGTGACACCTTTTCTTTTTGTAAAAGTTTATGGTATTTTACCAATAGACCAAAACAGCATGTGTAAGAGGCAATATCTGCATTAATTCTGAACATGCTAAACGGTAACCTCCCAACTTACTGTTGTGAGAATATTCCCTGTCACAACGAAACACTCTTTCTCCTGACGACCAGTACTCCACGTCACTGCATTTAAATTAATGGTTAATATTTCTAGTGACTTGTTTGTATCAGTTTTACATCTACATATAATTTTTTTTATTTTAAAATTGAGGTACCATTTATATGTGACATAGATAAGGCTTTCCCAGCTCTTGGGTTGGTCTCTGTAACTACATATTTGTGAAAAGAAGATTATCACTTTTTTTTTTTTACTCATTACACAATGAATAGGAAAAAATATAGTAAAAGGAAAACCCTTTCTATAAATCATTTACTATAGGCAAGAATCATAATTTTAAGTTAAATGAAGCCCTTTATCAACCATTTCTTTTAGGACCTACATAAAGCCAATCTGCAGCAAAGGTCAGTTAAACCAAAGCTGTGCCTCTCTGCAAAGTTTACCGTTGCTCTTCTCAGTGCTTTTAAATGATCCTCATAAAGTTGCCAAACGTGACTAACTGTTGGCAAAAAAAAAAAAAAAAAAAAAAAGAGTAACTTTTGGAGAAGGAAATGGCAACCCACTCCAGTACTCTTGCCTGGAGAATCCCATGGAGGGAGGAGCCTGGTAGGCTACAGTCCACGGGGTCGCAAAGAGTCGGACACGACTAAACGACTTTACTTACTTACTTACTTACTTACTTTAGATGGATTGATATCTACCTAGGACTTGTTCATTAAATCCACCTGCCTGAGTATTGTGACTTTATTGGGGTTTTCTTTAAGTCACTCCTGAAGCATTGTGATGGTTTTGTCTAACATTAATAGATTTTTAAAAATTATATGTGTTAGGGTATGGCTATGAATAAAGGGGAGAATCTGTTGCTATTGCAAACCAATTATGGAGGCAACTTAAAAAAAATCTGAATTGTAACTATGTTTTGTTGCGAGTGAAATGACACAAAGACAAAACACAAGAGACACACAAGAGACGGACAATACACTCTCCAGCCGGAAGAACAGAACTGCGCAAACAATTTGCTGTTTAATATTATAAAGCCCCCAAGGAAGAATTCCAGACTACATAAATAAGCCTTTTCAGCACAGCGCAGGTGCATACATGTTATCGTACAGCAAGGGGAGTGATATCCCTGTCTACTGCAGAGTCTGTCCAAAGCCCTCTTTTCCTTCTTATCACAAGAAGGGAATGCTCCCTCGTTTGCAAGGAACCATTAAACTCAAGGCTCTGTCCAGGCTCTTGGCAGAACGCCTCGTTTGCAAGGACATTCAGCCCAAGCAGAGAGACCCGTTTGCAGGCACATCTCTGCTACCCTATTAACCCTTCAATGTTTTCTATTTATGTAAAATACTGTCCTTTACCTTTCAGTCTGTAGTTGATGTGCACAGACACAGTAGTGGCTCTCTGGTTGCTATTCTGCCATCTTCCTGTCTCCTTCAGTCCCTTCATGTGTGTATGAGCTTCGATGATATAATGGGGCATTTAACAGAGATTGCTATGTGCAATACTGTATTTAGTGTTTCTATTTTAGTTTTTCTAGGATGTTAATTTATATGAAAATAAAATATATAATAAAAGAGTTCTGTGCCTGTTGTGAATATGTAACCTAAAAGTACATGCAAAATATTTATCCCAGAGGGGAATTAAGTTAGAGTGTCTGTGTTCAAAGATTTTTGAAAGTTCTTACTTCAGGCTGAACAGTTATTAGTGAATAGTGAAAAGTTGCTCAGTCATGTCTGACTCTGCAAACGCATGGACTATACAGTCCATGGAATTCTCCAGGCTGGAATACTAGAGTGGGTAGCCTTTCCCTTCTACAGGGGATCATTCCAACCCAGGGATCAAACCCAGGTCTTCTGCATTGCAGGTGGATTCTTTACCAGCAGAGCCACCACGGAAGCCTGGACAGTTTATTAGCAGTTTAAACATTTAACAAATGCTGGTTTGGAAAGATAAAATAATAATTCTGCTACATCAAAACATATTTCATTCCATTCAAATTTTCTTAATACAGTTTTAGGGAAGAAGTATTTCCCCCTTTTAGAAATACCAGTATGTTAATACCTAAGAAGTCTTTTTTTCTAAAAGTTACAAATTAGTTTCAAAAATTCATATGATGTAGATTAAATGGTGACAAAAAATTGAGTTGAGGAGAAGTGAGGCAGCAGCTCCTCAAGTGGCCTTTCCTCTAGTAGGCTGCATTTCCCTTAGGCAGGGGGGATTGTGCCCTCTTCCCTCCACACTGGCCAAAGGGTGCAGCAAAGCTCGCTCTGTCAGAGGTACAAAAACAGCAATTGAACGGATTTTCAAGCTCTTGCTAGGCTGCCCCACTTCAGAGCCCACTAGAGTGAAACAGCTACCCTGTGGCCCCTAGGTTGGGTATACAGGTTCACATGCAGGAGTTGTTCCCGTCAATGCAAAGAATTTTCTGGACAGACCTAGGCTCACTAAAGCTCTCCTCCAGAGCAAAGGGGACAGAAGAGATATGTGCACGTGGCCTGCCTGTCCCTGTAAGTTTGGGGCTATTCCCTATGGCCCCAAGCTCAGGGATAACTGACCTTAAAAAGAAACTCCAAGAAGTGCTTTTCTAGGACTGGGCCAGGGAGTTCCCAGGATGTGGGAAAGACAGCCTCCCACGTGGAAGAAGAGTCAACAATCTGGCGTGTGTTTGCAAGCCTCTGTTTGGAAGGAACAGGTTCGCTTATACGATGGGAGACCTCCAGATCTGCTTAGAGAATCGAAGTTCCAGAGACAGGGCCATGTATCTCCCCTTCCCTTTGAGATCATTGCAAAGACATTCCTAGCTGATAGCGGGAGTACCCATGAAGAAGCAGGCAGCGGGAGTGTGTTTGACATGATTGTGTACCTTCCTGGCCTCAACTCCTCAAAGGGCCTTTCTTCTCAAAGTAGGCCCCATGTCCCCTTGGGGAGGGGGTTGTGCCCTCTTCCCTCCACACTGCCAAAACATGCAGCAAAGCTCGCTCTGTCAGAGGTACAAAAACAGCAATTGGATGGATTTTCAAGCTCTTGCTAGGCTGCACTGCTTCAGGGCCCACTCGAGTGTAACAGGTGCCCTGTGGCCCCTAGGTCGGGTATGCAGGTTCACACACTGGGGTGTGTTGCCATCAAAGCCAAGAATTTCCTGACAGACCTAGGCTCCCTAGAGCTCTCCTCCAGAGTAACGGGGATGGAAGAGATGTGTGGAGGTGGCTCTGCCTTTTCCATGTGTGTGTGGTGCTACTCCCTATGGCCCCATACTCAGGGATAACTGCCCCTAAGAAAGGAACTGCAAAAAGTGCTATTCCTGGAGGCTGGGACAGGGAGTTCACAGCATGCAGGGAAAGCGAGCCTTCTTCAGGAAAGAAGGGGCAGCCACCTGGTGTGTGTTTGCAAGCCTCTATTTGGAAGGAACAGGTTTGCTTATACAACTCAAGACCTCCAGATCTGCTCAGAGGACCGAAGTTGCAGAGGCAGGGCCATGTATCTCCCCTTCCCACTACGATACTTGCAAAGACATTCCTAGCTGATAGCGCTACTGGCCCTGAAGAGGCAAGCAGTGGGAGTGTGTTCGACACGACTGTGTGCCTTCCTAGCCTCAGCTCCTCAAAGGGCCTTTCCTTTCGAAGGAGGCCACATGTCCCCTTGGGGAGGGGGTTGTGTCCTCTTCCCTCCACACTTGCCAAAGGGTGCAGCAAAGCTCGCTCTGTCAGAGGTACAAAAACAGCAATTGAATGGATTTTCAGGCTCTTGCTAAGCTGCACCACTTCGGGGCTCACTCGAGTGAAACAGGTGCCCTGTGGCCCCTAGGTCGGGTATGCGGGTTCACACACCGGGTGTGTTCCCATCAAAGCCAAGAATTTTCCTAACAGACATAGGCTCATTAGAGCTCTCCTCCAGAGCAAAGCGGATGGAAGAGATAAGTGGACGTTGCCTGCCTTTCCCTGTTAGTTTGGTGCTATTCCCTATGGCCCCAAGCTCAGGGATAACTGACTTTAAGAAAGAAACTCCAAGAAGAGCTTTTCCAGCACTTGGAGAGGGTGTTCCCAGGATGCGGGGAAAGAGAGCCTCCCTCAGGGAAGAAGAGGCAACAATCCAGCATGTGTTTGCAAGCCTCTCTTTGGAAGGAACAGGTTCACTTACACAACGGGAGACCTCCAGATTTGCTCAGAGCACCGGAGGTCCAGAGGCAGGGCCGTGTATCTCCCCTTCCCTTTGTGATCCTTGCAAAGACATTCCTAGCTGATAGCGGGAGTGCCCATGAAGAAGCAAGCAGTGGGAGTGTGTTTGACATGACTGTGTGCCTTCCTGGCCTCAACTCCACAAGGGGCCTTTCCTCTCGAAGTAGGCCCCATGTCCCCTTGGGGAGGGGTGTCATGCCTCTTTTCTCCTCACTGCAAAGGGTGGAGCCAAGCTCGCTCTGTCAGAGGTACAAAAACAGCAATTGAATGGATTTTCAAGCTCTTGCTAGGCTGCACCCTTTCAGGGCCCACTTTACTGAAACAGGTGCTCTGTGGCCCCTGGTTGGGTATGCAGGTTGCACAAACAGGGTGAGATCCTGTCCAAGCCAAGAATTTTCCTGAAAGACCTAGGCTCACTAGAGCTCTCCTCCAGAGCAAAGGGGATAGAGGAGATGTATGGAGGAGTCTTTGCCTTTCCCTGTGAGTGTGGGGCTACTCCCTACGGCCCCAAGCTCAGGGATAACTGCCTCTAAGAAAGGAATGGCAAGAAGCGCTATTCTTGGAGGTTGGGACAGGGAGTTCACAGCATGTGGGGAAAGAAAGGCTTCTTCGGGGAAGAAGAGGCAACCACCAGGCGTGTGTTTGCAAGCCTCTATTTGGAAGGAACAGGTTTGCTTATACAACTCAAGATCTCCAGATCTGCTCAGAGGACTGAAGTTCCAGAGACAGGGCCATGTATCTCCCCTTCCCTTTGAGATCCTTGCAAAGACATTCCTAGCAGATCGTGGGAGTGCCCATGAAGAAGCAAGCAGCGGGAGTGTGCTTGACATCACTGGCTGCCTACCTGGGCTCAGCTCCTCAAGGGGCCTTTCTCTCCTGGTAGGCCCCTATGCCCCCTTTGGAGAGGGTGGTGCCCTCTTCCCTCCACACTGCCAAAGGGTGGAGGTGGAGCAAACTCGTTCTCTCCGAGGTAAAGAAAGACAATTTGGATGGATTTTTAAGCTCTTGCTATGCTGCACCCCTCCAGGACCCACTCGAGCAAAACAGGTGCCCTGTGGCCCCTAGGTCGGGTATGCAGGTTCACACACTGGGTGTGATCCCGTCAAAGCCAAGAATTTTCCTGACAGACCTAGGCTCACTAGAGCTCTCCTCCAGAGGAAAGGGGACAGAAAAGACGTGTGTGTGGAGGTGGCTCTGTCTTTCCCAGGTCCCAATCTCAGGGATAACTGTCCCTAAGAAAGGAACTGCTGCTGCTGCTGCTGCTGCTAAGCTGCTTCAGTCGTGTTCGACTCTGTGCGACGCCATAGACGGTAGCCCACTAGGCTCCCCCATCCCTGGGATTCTCCAGGCAAGAACAGTAAGTGGGTTGCCATTGCCTTCTCCAATGCATGAAAGTGAAAATGAAAGTGCAGTCGCTCAGTCGTGTCCGACCCTCAGCGACCCCATGGACTGCAGCCTACCAGGCTTCTCCGTCCATAGGATTTTCTGAAAGGAACTGCAAGAAGCGCTTTTCCAGGAGGTTGGGAAAGGGAGTTCGCAGGATGTGGGGAAAGAGAGCCTCCTTTGGGGAAGAATAGGCGGCCAGTTGTTTGGTGTTGTAAACCTCTATTTGGAAGGAACAGGTTAGCTTATACAAAGGGAGACCTCCAGATCTGCTCAGAGGACCAAAGTTGCAGAGGCAGGTCGGTGTATTTTCCCTTCACTTTGCGATCCTTGCAAAGACATTCCTTGCTGATAGATGATTCAGCAAGGGCCTTTGAGACTGTTGTTTTCTTTCCTAGGTTCAAAGATTCCTTCAGTTCCTAGTATAGATATCCTAGAAATTATGTGACATCCATGAAAATCTGATATGTCCTGGTCAAATGCTGTCAGTTATAATTCTAGTTATCATATTAAAGCATTTCAAGTCGCAGCAGTGACCAGATTACTTTGTCAATTTCTATTTAATCAGGTTTTAACCATGTCCTCTATGGTTTCACACTGATGCCTTTGCAGAAATACTGCTACTTCAAGATATATGGAATATACTTTTTTAAGCTTACCAATAATTTTTTGTTTGTTTGTTTGTCTTCTGGTAAGCTGGTACCAGATGGAAGTTAGTCTCCTCTCTAGGTTAAGAGAACAAAGTTTTCTTAGAATGCAATTTTTGATAACAGACTATGAGTTTCTTTACATTTCATTGATTTATAATTGTTTTCATCATCTGTTTCTTTACTTCGGTAAAGTAAATAAGCCTTATTTAAGATTTTGGTACATGTAGGATGGACTAAGCTTTCCCCACTCTTGCAAGTTCCCTTAACCCTTCAGATTCTTCTCGTGGGAACAAGATCTCACTTTCCTCCAGAGGGACAATCCAAGCTTTTTATTAGTTGATCTGCCCCTGATATCAGAGTCAATTTGAGCACGAGTTGGCCTATAATTTAGGCATGAAACTATGACTACATAAAGAAAAGTTGAGTTTTTTGATTCAGGATGGCCATGATATGCCTTGCACTTCAGAGAAAATGGGTTAAAATGATTTTTTTTTCTTCAAAACTGCACAGCCAGTTCTTTCAGCATATGCAATTGAAAAACATCTAGTCATTAGGTCAGTTTTCATTCCAATCCCAAATGAAAGGCAATGACAAAGAATATTCAAGCTGCTGCACAATTGCACTCATCTCACACGCTAGTAAAGTAATGCTCAAAATTCTCCAAGTTCACATGAACTGTGAACTTCCAAATGTTCAAGAGGGATTTTAAAAATGCAGAGATTCCTTTAAAAATTGCAAATAGAACTACCTTATGACCCAGCAATCCCACTTCTGGGCATACACACCGAGGAAACCAGAATTGAAAGAGACACATGTACCCCAATGTTCATCGCAGCACTGTTTATAATAGCCAGGACATGGAAACAACCTAGATGTCCATCAGCAGATGAATGGATAAGAAAGCTGTGGTACATATACACAATGGAGTATTACTCAGCCGTTAAAAAGAATTCATTTGAATCAGTCTGATGAGATGGATGAAACTGGAGCCGATTATACAGAGTGAAGAAAGCCAGGAAGAAAAACACCAATACAGTATACTAACACATATATATGGAATTTAGGAAGATGGCAATGACTACCCTGTATGCAAGACAGGAAAAAAAAGACACAGATGTGTATAACGGACTTTTGGACTCAGAGGGAGAGGGAGAGGGTGGGATGATTTGGGAGAATGGCATGCTAGCATGTATACTATCATGTAAGAATTGAATCGCCAGTCTATGTCTGACGCAGGATACATCATGCTTGGGACAGGTGCATGGGGATGATCCAGAGAGATGTTATGGGGAGGGAGGTGGGAGGGGGGTTCATGTATGGGAATGCATATAAGAATTAAAGATTTTAAAATTTAAAAAATAAAAAACTAAACAATTAAAAATAAATAAATAAATGAATAAAAAATGTCGAGAAACCAGAGATCAAATTGCCAACATCCAAGGATCATTGAAAAAGCAAGAGAGTTCCCGAAAACAAAACCATCTTTCTGCTTTATTGACTATGCCAAAGCCTTTGACTGTGTGGATCACAATAAATTGGGAAATATTCTGAAAGAGACGGGAATACCAGACCACCTGACCTGTCTCTTGAGAAACCTGTATGCAGGTCAGGAAGCAACAGTTAGAACAAGACATGGAACAACAGACTGGTTCCAAAAAGGAAAAGGAGTATGTCAAGGCTGTATATTGTCACCATGTTTATTTAACTTATATGAAGAGTACATCATGAAAAATGCTGGGATGGAAGATACGTGAGCTGGAATCAAGATTGCTGGGAGAAATATCAATAAACTTAGATATGCAGATGACATCACAACTATGGCAGAAAGTGAAGAGGAACAGGTATGTCGGGGAACTTCTTGAGTTGCAGCAAGGGTGTGAAGGACTCTTTCGAAGTTCCAGAGGTTAGGAGTGGTTTGCCTCGAGATGCCTCAGCGGAAATGGGCCTCATTGCGCCTGGAGGGGAGAATCTCCTGGATTTTTTCGAGCTGTGGCAGGTGCTCTCGAGTTACGACGGGGTCCACAGAGATCCGCTCTGGTGGACTCAGGAAAGGCCAGTCGCCAGGCGAGTTGCTAGGGGGCATCTAGGGGTCCTTCCCAGTCGATGCCGGAGCCTAAGACCTTGTGTGGAGTCGGGGCCGGAACCTGAGGATTCCTGTCCACAGCTGACATGTATCTTGGGGTAATTCTGGAGTCTCGAAAGGGGAGTCAGTCTTCGTCTTCATTGGGGGCATGCACGTGCGCTTACCTCCCAAGCTGTAGCAGAAGCGTCAAACTTCCTGTAGCGTGGTACAAGGGATCTGAGGCATTCCCTCGAGGCTTTCCCTCGAGGCTTTCACACGAAGCTTTCCCACAAGGCTGTCCCAAGAGCCTCCGCGGTGTGAGTCAATCATCGGCGTGAACGTCGAGGCAGTGCAGGGAACACAGGATCCTCTGGAATGGACTGAGACATCTGGGGGACTCTTGGAATGGTGGGACTACCCTGGAGTTCCTCTCGCCTTTCCTGTTGAAAGCGCCTCATCTGGAGATGTGATGGGAACACTGGGAATTCTCTCCCTGACAAAGTAGGGAAAGGATCCCTAATCTCCAGCTATGAGGCGGAACCGGGGCTCCTCTGGATGTGGGCGGGAACCTCGTGCTTCCTCTCGAGTGGAGACGGGTATGTCGGGGAACTTCTTGAGTTGCAACAAGGGTGTGAAGGACCCTTTGGAAGTTCCAGAGGTTAGGTGTGATTAGCCTCGAAACGCCTCAGCGGAAATGGGCCTCATCTCGCCTGGAGGGGAGAACCTCCTGGATTTTCTCGACTTGTGGCACGTGCTCTCGAGTTACGACGGGGACGTCAGGGACCCGCTCTGGTGGCCTCAGGAAAGGCCAGTCACATTGCAAGGTTTTAGGGGGCCACTCGGGATTCCTCTCAGGTCGATGCCGGGGCCTAAGACCTTGTGTGGAGTTGAAGCCGGAACCTGAGGATTCCTCTCCAGTGCTGACATGGATCTTGGGGTACTTCTGGAGTCTGCCCAGAGAAGTCAGTCCTCGGCTCGAAGTGGGGGCATGCACGTGCGCTTTCCTCCCGCGCGGTAGCCGCAGTGTCAGGCTTCCCGTCACGTCAGTCAAGGAATTTGTGGCTTCCCTCAAGACTTTCTCACGAGGCTTTCCCACAAGGCTGTCCCACGTGCCACAGTGGTGTGAGTAGATCCTCGGCCTGAAAGTCGAGGCAGAGCAGGGAAAACAGGTTCCTCTGGTATGGACTGAGACATCTGCGGGACTCTTGGAATGTTGGAAGGACCCTGGAGTTTCTCTTGCCTTTCCTGTGGAGGGAGCATCCTCCTGACATGCGACGGGAACGGCGGGAAGTCTTTCCCGATGAAGCAAGGAAAGGATCCCTCATCTCGAGCTACGAGGCTGAAACGGGGCTGCTCTGGATCTGGGAGGGACCCTCATGCTTCCTCTCAAGTGGAGACGGGTATGTCGGGAAACTTCTTTAGTGGCAACAAGGGTGTGAAGGACCCTTTGGAAGTGCCAGAGATAAGGTGTGATTAGCCGTGAGACTCCTCCACGGAAATGGGCCTCCTCTCACATGGAGGGGAGAACCTCCTGGATTTTCTCGAGTTGCAGCAGGTGCTCTCGACTTACGACGGGCACCTACGGGACCCGCTCTGGTGGCCTCAGAAAAGGCCAGTCCCCATGCGAGTTGCTAGGGTGACTCTCGGGATTCCTCTCCCATCGATGCTGGGGCTTAAGTCCTTGTGTAGAGTCGGGGCCAGAACCTGAGGATTCCTCTCCAGTGCTGACATGGATCTTGGAGTAATTCTGGAGTCTCCACAGGGCAGTCAGTCCTGGGCTCGAGTGGGGGCATGCACGAGCGCTTTCCTCCCCGAGCTGTAGCAGCAGTGTCTCACTTCCCGGCGCGTGGATCAAGGGATCGGTGGCTTTCCCTCGAGACTTTCCCACAGGGCTGTACCTCGTGAAACCGTGGTGTGAGTCGATCCTCGGCTTGAAAGTCGAGGCAGTACAGGGAAAACAGTTTCCTCTAGAATGGACTGAGACATCTGGGGGACTCTAGGAATGGTGGCACGACCCTGGAGTTCCTCTCACCTTTCTGTAGAGAGCGCCTCCTCTTGAGATTCGTCGGGAACACCGGGAATTCTTTCCCGAAGAAGTAGGGAAAGTATCCGTCATCTCGAGCTCCATGCGGAAACGGAGCTCCTCTGGATGTTTGATGACCCTCGTGCTTCCTCTCGAGTGGAGACGGGTATGTCGGGGAACTTCTTGTGTTTCAGCTAGGGTGTGAAGGACCCTTTGGAAGTTCCAGAGCTTAAGTGTGATTAGCCTCGAGACGCCTCAGCGGAAATGGGCCTCATCTCGCCTGGAGGGCAGAACCTCCTGAATTTTCTCGAGTTGTGGCAGGTGCTCTCAACTTACGACGGGGACCTCAGGGACCCGCTCTCGTGGCCTCAGGAAAGTCCAGTCCCCATGGGAGTTGCTAGGGGGCCTCTCGGGATTCCTCTCCCGTCGATGCCGGGGTCTAAGACCTTGTGTGGAGTCCGGGCCTGAACCTGAGGATTCCTCTCCAGTGCTGACAAGGAACTTCGGGTTCTACTGGAGTCTCCACAGGGGAGTCAGTCCTCGGCTCGAGATGGGGCATGCACAATCGCTTTCCTCCCGAGCTGTAGCAGCAGTGTCATGCTTCCTGTCACGTGAATCACGTTATCTGTGGCTTTCCCTCGAGGCTTTCCCACGAATTTGTTTTCCCTACACTGCCTCGAGTTTGACGCAGAGGATCTACTCCCACCACAATGGCACGAGGAACAGCCCTGTGGGAAAGCATCTTGGGAAAGCCTCGTGGGAAAGCCTCGAGAAAAAGCCACAGATCCCTTGAATCCACGGGACGGGAAGCATGACACTGCTGTTACAGCTCGGGAGGAAAGCACACGTGAATAGCCCCCACTAAAGAAGAGGACTGATTCCCTTGGGGAGACTCCAGAAGTACCCCAGGATCCATGTCAGCACTGGAGAAGAATCCTCAGGTTCAGGCCCGGACTCCACACAAGGTTTTAGGCCCCGGCATCGACGGGAGAGTAAACCCGAGAGGCCCCCTAGCAACTCGCACGGTGTCTGGCCTTTCCTGAAGGCACCAGAGCGGGTCCCTGAGGTCCCGGTCGTAGGTCGAGAACAACTGCCGCGTCTCGAGAAAATCAAGGAGGTCCTCCCCTCCAGGAGAGATGAGGCCCATTCCCACTGAGGCGTCTTGAGGCTAATCACACCTAAACTCTGAACTTCCAAAGGGTCCTTCACATCCTTGTTGCAACTCAAAAATTTCCCCGACATACCCGTCTCCACCCGAGAGGAAGCACGAGGGTCCCGCCCACATCCAAAGGCAGCCCCGTTTCCACCACTTAGCTCGAGATGACGGATCGTTTCCCTGCTTGGTCTGTAAAGAATTTCCAGCGTTCCCAGCGCATCTCAAGATGAGACGCTCTCTACAGGAAAGGCGAGAGGAACTCCACGGTCGGGCCAACATTCCAAGAGTCCCCCAGATGTCTCAGTCCATTCCAGGGAAACCTGTATTAACTGCACTGCCTCGACTTTCACGCCGAGGATCGACACACTCCACGGTGGCACGTGGGATAGCCCTGTGGGAAAGCCTCGTGGGAAAGCCTCGTGGGAAAGCCTCGAGGGAAAGCCACAGATCCCTTGATCCACGCGAAGGGAAGCGTGACACTGCTGCTACAGCTCGGGAGGAAAGCGCACGTGCATGCCCCCACTCGAGACGAGGGCTGACTCCCCTGGGGAGACTCCAGAAGTACTCCAAGATCCATGTTAGCACTGGAGAGGAATCCTCAGGTTCCTGTACAGACTCCACACAAGGTCTTAGGACCCGGCATCGACGGGAGAGGTATCCCGAGAGGCCCCCGAGCAACTCGCATGGGGACTGGCCTTTCCTGAGGCCACCAGAGCGGGTCCCTGAGGTCCCCTTCGTAAGTCGATAGCACCTGCCGCAACTCGAGAAAATCCAGGAGGTTCTCCCCTCCAGGGCGAGATGAGGCCCATTTCCGCTGAGGCGTCTCGAGGCTAATCACACCTAACCTCTGGAACTTCCAAAGGGTCCTTCCCACCCCTGCTGCACCTCAAGAAGTTCCCCGACATACTCGTCTCCACTCGAGAGGAAGCACGAGAGTCCCGCCCACATCCAGAGGAGCCCCGTTTCTGCCTCATAGTTCGGGAGGAGGGATCCTTTTTCTGCGTGGTCGGGAAAGAATTTCCGGTGTTCCCGTCGCATCTCAAGAGGAGGCGCTCTGCACAGGAAAGGCGAGAGGAAATCCAGGTTTGTGCCACCATTCCCAGAGTGCCCAAGATGTCTCAGTCCATTCACTGCCGTCGACTTTCAAGCCGAGTATCGACTCACACCACGGTGGCACGTGGGACAGCCCTGTGCGAAAGCCTCCTGGGAAAGCCTCGTGGGAAAGCCTCGAGGGAAGGCCACTGATCCCTTGATCCTCGCGAAGGGAAGCATGACACTGCTGCTACTGCTCGGAAGGAAAGCACAGGTGCATGCCCCCACTCGAGACGAGGACTGACTCCCCTGGGGAGACTCCAGAAGTACCCCAAGATCCATGTCAGCACTGGAGAGGAATCCTCAGGTTCTGGCACCGACTTTACACAAGGTCGTAGTCGCCGGCATTGACGGGAGAGAAATCCCGAGAGGCCCCTGAGCAACTCGAATGGTGACTGGCATTTCGTGAGGCCACCAGAGCGGGTCCCTTAGGTCCCCGTGGTAAGTCGAGAGCACCTGCCGCACCTCGAGAAAATCCAGGAGGTTCTCCCCTCCAAGCGAGATGAGGCCAATTTCCGCTGAGGCGTCTGGATGCTAATCATACCTAACCTCTGGAACTTTCAAAGGGTACTTCACACCCTTGCTGCAACTCAACAAGTTCCCCGACATACCCGACTCCACTCGAGAGGAAGCACGAGAGTCCCGCCCAGATCCAGAGGAGCCCCGTTTCCGCCTCCTAGCTCGTAGGAGGGATCGTTTCCCTGCGTGGTGGGGAAAGAATTCCCGGCAGTCCGGTCGAATCTCAAGAGGAGGCGCTCTCCACCAGAAAGGCGAGAGGAACTCCAGGGACGTGCCACCATTCGCAGAGTCCCCCAGATGTCTCGTCCACTCCAGGGAAAACTGTTTTCCCTGCACTGCCTCCACTTTCAAGCCGAGGATTGACTAACACCATGGTGGCACGTGGGACAGCCATGTGGGAAAGCCTCGTGGGAAAGCCTAGTGGGAAAGCCTCGAGGGAAAGCCACTGATCCCTTGATCCACGCGAAGGGATGCGGGACACTGCTGCTACAGCTCGGGAGGAAAGCGTACGTGCATGCCCCCACTTGAGACGAGGACTGACTCCCCTGAGGAGACTCCAGAAGTACCCCAGGATACATGTCAGCACTGGAGAGGAATCCTCAGTTTCCGGCACCGAATCCACACAAGGTCTTAGGGCCCGGCATCGACGGTAGAGGAATCCCAGGTGGCCCCCGAGTAACTCGCATGGGGACTGGCATTTCCTGAGGCCACCAGAGCGGGTCCCTAAGGTCCCCATAGTAAGTCGAGAGCACCTGCCGCAACTCGAGAAAATCAGGAGGTTCTCCCCTCCAGGCGAGTTGAGACCCATTTCCTCTGAGGTGTCTCAAGGCTAATCACACCTAAGCTCTGGAACTTCCAAAGAGTCCTTCACACCCTTGCTGCAACTCAAGAAGTTCCCCGACATATCCGTCTCCACTCGAGAGGAAGCACGAGAGTCCCGCCCACATCCAGAGGAGCCCCGTTTCCGCCTCATAGCTCGAGAGGAGGGATCCTTTCCCTGCGTGGTCGGGAAAGAATTCCTGGCATTCCCGTCGCATCTAAAGAGGAGGCGCTCTCCACAGGAAAGGTGAGAGGAACTCCCGGGTCGTGCCACCATTCCCAGAGTCCTACCAGATGTCTCAGTCCATTCCAGGGAAACCTGTTTTCCCTGCACTGCCTCGAGTTTCAAGCCGAGGATCGACTCACACCACGGTGGCACGTGGCACAGCCCTGTGGGAAAGCCTCGTGGGAAAGACCTCGTGGGAAAGCCATCGAGGGAAAGGCCACTGATCCATTGATCCACTCGACGGAAGCATGACACTGCTGCTACAGTCTCGGGAGGAAAGCGACAGTGCATGCCCCCAC
The DNA here is from genome assembly GCF_001704415.2 of Capra hircus. Lineage (NCBI taxonomy): Eukaryota > Metazoa > Chordata > Mammalia > Artiodactyla > Bovidae > Capra > Capra hircus. The sequence continues at coordinate 16,216 of NW_017212264.1, forward strand.
TCGAGACGAGGACTGACTCCCCTGGGGAGACTCCAGAAGTACCCAAGATCCATGTCAAGCACTGGAGTAGGAAATCCTTAGGTTCCGGCACTGACTCCACACAAGGTCTTAGGCCCCAGCATCGAACGGGAGAGGAATACCCGAGAGGCCCCCGAGCAGCACTCGCATGGGGCACTGGACATTTCCTGAGGCCACCAGAGCGGGTCCCTGAGGTCCCCGTCATAAGTCGAGAGCACCTGCCGCAACTCGAGAAAATCCAGGAGGATCTCCCCTCCAGGCGAGATGAGGCCCATTTCCCCTGAGGCGTCCTGAGGCTAATCACACCTAACCTCTGTAACCTTCAAAGGGTCCTTAACACCCTTGCTCCAACTGAAGAAGTTCCCCGACATACCCGTCTCCACTCGAGAGGAAGCACAAGAGTCCCGCCCACATCCAGAGGAGCCCCGTTTCCCCCTCATAGCTCGAGAGGAGGGATCCTTTCCCTGCGTGGTCGGGAAAGAATTCCCGGGTTCCCCTCGCATCTCAAGAGAAGGCGCTCTCCGCAGCTCTCTTCGGGAAAGGCGACATTAACTCCAGGGT
>NW_017212265.1:0-16794 GCF_001704415.2 Capra hircus
GCGCACGCTGCAATGCCCCCACTCGAGACGAGCGACTGACTCCCCTGGCGAAGTCCAGAAGTACCCGCAAGATGGCATTTCACCACTGGAGAGGGAATCCTCAGGTTCCGAAGCAACCGACTCTCACACCAGTCTTAGCCTCGACGGGAGTGGAATCCCGAGAGGCCACAGAAAACTCCCATGGGGACTGGCCTTTCCTGAGGCCACCAGAGCGGGTCCCTGAGGTCCCGTCGTAAGTCGAGAGCACCTGCCGCAACTCGAGAAAGTCCAGGAGGTTCTCCCCTCCAGGCGAGATGAGGCCCATTTCTACTAGGCGTCTCGAGGGCTAATCACACCTAACCTCTGGAACTTCCAAAGGGTCCTTCACACCCTTGCTTCAACTCAAGAAGATCCCCGACATACCCGTCTCCACTCGAGAGGAAGCACGAGAGTCCCACCCACATCCAGAGGAGTCCCGTTTCTGCCTCCTAGCTCGAGAGGAGGGATCCTTTCCCTGCGTGGTCGGGAAAGAATTCCCGGTGTTCCCGTTGCATCTCAAGAGGAGGCACTCTCCACAGGAAAGGCGAGAGGAACTGCAGGGTCGTGTCACCATTCCCAGAGTCCCCCAGATGTCTCAGTCCATTCCAGGGAAACCTGTTCTCCCTGCACTGCTCGACTTTCAAGCCGAGGATCGACTCACACCACGGTGGCACGTGGGACAGCCCTGTGGGAAAGCCTCGTGGGAAAGCCTCGAGGGAAAGCCACAGTTCCCTTGATCCACGCGAAGGGAAGCGCGACACTGCTGCTACAGCTCGGCAGGAAATCACACGTGCATGCCCCCACTCGAGACGAGGACTGACTCCCCTGGGAGACTCCAGAAGTACCCCAAGATCCATGTCAGCACTGGATAGGAATCCTCAGGTCCGGCACCAACTCCACACAAGGTCTTAGGCACCGGCATCGACGGGAGAGGAATCCCGGGAGGCCCCCGAGCAACTCGCTTGGGGACTGGCCTTTCCTGAGGCCACCAGAGCGGGTCCCTGAGGTCCCCGTCGTAAATCGAGAACACCTGCTGCAACTCGAGGAAATCCAGGAGGTTCTCCCCTCCAGGCGAGATGAGACCCATTTCCGATGAGGCGTCTCGAGGCTAATCAACCCTAAACTCTGGTACTTCAAAAGGGTCCTTCACACCCTTGCTGCAACTCAAGAATTTCCAGGACATACCCGTCTCCACTAGAGAGGAAGCACGAGAGTCCCACTCCCATCCAGAGGAGCCCCGTTTCCGCCTCCTAGCTCGAGAGGAGAGATCCTTTACCTGCGTGGTCGGGACAGAATTCCCGGTGTTCCCGTCGCATCTCAAGAGGAGTCGCACTCCACAGGAAAGTCGAGAGGAACTCCAGGGTCGTACCACCATTCTCAGAGTCCCACAGATGTCTCCGTCCATTCCAGGGAAACCTGTTTTCCCTGCACTGCCTCGACTTTCAATCCGAGGATCGACTCACACCACGGTGGCACGTGGGACAGCCCTGTGGGAAATCCTCGCGGGAAAGCCTCGAGGGAAAGCCACAGATCCCTTGATCCACGCGAAGGGAAGCGTTACACTGCTGCTACAGCTCGATAGTAAAGCGCACTTGTATGCCCCCACTCGAGACGAGGACTGACTCCTCTGGGGAGAGTCCAGAAGTTCCCCAAGATCCATGTCAGCACTGGAGAAGAATCCTCAGGTTCCGAAACCGTCTCCACACAATGTCTTAGGCCCCGGCAACGACGGGAGAGGAATCCCGAGAGGCCACAGAAAACTCGCATGGGGACTGGCCTTTCCTGAGGCCACCAGAGCGGGTCCCTGAGGTCCCCGTCGTAAGTCGAGAGCACCTGCCGCAACTCGAGAAAATCCAGGAGGTTCTCCCCTCCAGGCGAGATGAGGCCCATTTCCGCTGAGTCGTCTCGAGGCTTCTCACACCTAACCTCTGGAACTTTCAAAGGGTCCTTCACACCCTTGCTGCAACTCAAGAAGTTCCCCGACATACCCGTCTCCAATCGAGGGGAAGCACGAGAGTCTCGCCCACATCCAGAGGAGCCCCGTTTCAGCCTCCTATCTCGAGAGGAGGGATCCTTCCCCTACGTGTTCGGGATAGAATTCCCAGTGTTCCGTCGCATCTAAAGAGGAGGTGCTCTCCATAGGAAAGGCGAGAGGAACTCCAGGGTCGTACCACCATTCCCAGAGTCCCCCAGATATCTCAGTCCATTCCAGGGAAACCTGTTTTCCCTGTACTGCCTCGACTTTCAAGCCGAGGATCGAGTCACACCACGGTGGCACGTGGGACAGCCCTGTGGGAAAGCATCGTGGGAAAGCCTAGTGGGAAAGCCTTGAGGGAAAGCCACAGATCCCTTTATCCACTCGAAGGGAAGCGCGACAATGCTGCTACAGCTTGGGAGGAAAGCGCACGTGCATGCCCCCACTTGAGACGAGGACTGACTCCTTTGGGCAGACTCCAGAAGTACCCCAAGATCCATGTCAGCACTGGAGAGGAATCCTCAGGTTTTGTCCCCGACTCCACACAAGGTCTTAGGCCGCGGCATCGACGGGAGAGGAATCCCGAGAGGCACCCGAGCAACTCGCATGGGGACTGGCCTTTCCTGAGGCCACCAGAGCGGGTCCCTGAGGTCCCGGTAGTAATTCGAGAGCACCTGCCGCAACTCGAGAAAATCCAGGAGGTTCTCCCCTCCAGGCGAGATGAGGCCCATTTCCGCTGAGGCGTCTCGAGGCTTATCACACCTAACCCCTGGAACTTCGAAAGGGTCCTTCACACCCTTGCTGCAACTCAAGAAGTTCCCCGACAAACCCGTCTCCACTCGAGAGGAATCTCGAGAGTCCCGACCCACATCCAGAGGAGACCCTCTTCTGCCTCCTAGCTCGAGAGGAGGGATCCTTTCCGTGCGTGATCGGGAAATATTTCCCCGCGTTCCCGTCGCATCTCAAGAGGAGGCGCTCTCCACAGGAAAGGCGAGAGGAACTCCAGGGTCGTGCCACCATTCCCAGAGTCCCCCAGATGTCTATGTCCATTCCAGGGAAAACAGTTTTCCCTGCACTGCCTTGACTTTGAAGCCGAGGATCCACTCACACCACGGTGGCACGTGGGACAGCCCTGTGGGAAAGCCTCGTGGGAAAGCCTCGAGGGAAAGCCGCAGATCCCTTGATCCACGCGAAGGGAAGTGTGACACTGCTGCTACAGCTCTAGAGGAAATCGCACGTGCATGCCCCCACTCGAGACGAGGACTGACTCCTCTGGGGAGACTCCAGAAGTCCCCCAAGATCCATGTCAGCTCTGGATGAGGAATCCTCAGGTTCTGACCCCCAGTCCACACAAGGTCTTAGGCCCCGGCATCGACGGGAGAGGAATCCCGAGGGGCCCCCGAGGAACTCCCATGGCGACTGGCCTTTCCTGAGGCCACCAGAGCGTGTCCCTGAGGTCCCAGTCATAAGTCGGGAGCACCTGCAGCAACTCGAGAAAATCCTGGAGGTTCTCCCCTCCAGGCGAGATGAGTCCCATTTCCGATGAGGCGTCTCGAGGCTAATCACACCTAACCCCTGGAACTTCCAAAGGGTCCTTCACACCCTTGCTGCAACTCAAGAAGTTCCCCGACATACCCGTCTCCACTCGAGAGGAAGCACGAGAGTCCCGCCCACATCCAGAGGAGCCCCTTTCCTCCTCCTAGCTCGAGAGGAGGGATCCTTTCCCTGCGTGGTGGGGAAAGAATTCCCCGTGTTCCTGTCTCATCTCAAGAGGAGGCGCTCTCCACAGGAAAGGCGAGAGGAACTCCAGGGTTGTGCCACCATTCCCAGAGTCGCCCTGATGTCTCAGTCCATTCCAAGGAAACCTGTTTTCCCTGCACTTCCTCGACTTTCAAGCCGAGGATCGACTCACACCACGGTGGCACGTGGGACAGCCCTGTGGGAAAGCCTCGTGGGAAAGCATCGTGGCAAAGCCTTGGGGAAAGCCATAGATCCCTTGATTCACGTGAAGGGAAGCGTGACACTGCTGCTCCAGCTCGGAAGGAAAGCGCACGTGCATGCCCCCACTCGAGACGAGGACTGACTCCCCTGGGGAGACTCCAGAAGTACCCAGAGATCCATCTCGGCACTGGAGAGGAAACCTCAGGTTCCGGCACCGACTCCACACAAGGTCTTAGGACCGGCATCGACCGGAGAGGAATCCCGAGAGGCTCTCGAGCAACTCGCATGGGGACTGGCCTTTCCTGAGGCCACCAGAGCGGGTCTCTGAGGTCCCAGACCTAAGTGGAGAGCACCTGCCGCAACTCGAGAAAATCCAGGAGGTTCTCCCCTCCAGGAGAGATGAGGCCCATTTCCGCTGAGGCGTCTCAAGGCTAATCACACCTAACCTCTGGAACTTCCAAAGGGTCCTTCACACCCTTACTACAACTCAGGAAGTTCCCCTACATACCCGTCTCCACTCGAGAGGAAGCACGAATGTCCCGCCCACATCCAGAGGATCCCCATTTCCGCCTCCTAGCTCGAGAGGAGCGATCCTTTCCCTGCGTGGTCGGGAAAGAATTCCCGGCGTTCCCGTCGCATCTCAAGAGGAGGCACTCTCTACGGGAAAGGCGAGAGAAACTCCAGGGTCATGTCCCCATTCATAGAGTCCTCCAGATGTGTAAGTCCCTCAAGGGAAACCTTTTTTCCCTGCACTGTTTCGACTTTCAAGCCGAGGGTCGACTCACACCACTGTGCCACGTGGGACAGCACTGTGGGAAAGCCTCGTGGGAAAGCCTCGTGGGAAATACTCGTGGGAAAGCCTCGAGGGAAAGCCTCGAGGGAAAGCCACAGATCCCTTTATCCACGCGAAGGGAAGCGGGACACTGCTGCTACAGCTCGGGAGGAAAGTGCACGTGCATGCCCCCACTCGAGACGAGGACTGACTCCCCTGGGGAGACTCCAGAAGTACCCCAAGATCCATGTCAGCACTGGAGAGGAATCCTCAGGTTCCGGCACCGACTCCACACAAGATCTTAGGCCCCGGTATCGAGGGGAGAGGAATCCCGAGAGGCCCCCGAGCAACTCGCATGGGGACTGGCCTTTCCTGAGGCCACCAGAGCGGGTCCCTGAGGTCCCCGTCGTAAGTCGAGAGCACCTGCCGCAACTCGAGAAAATCCAGGAGGTTCTCCCCTCCAGGCGAGATGAGTCCCATTTCCGATGAGGCGTCTCGAGGCTAATCACACCTAACCCCTGGAACTTCCAAAGGGTCCTTCACACCCTTGCTGCAACTCAAGAAGTTCCCCGACATACCCGTCTCCACTCGAGAGGAAGCACGAGAGTCCCGCCCACATCTAGAGGAGCCCCCTTTCCTCCTCCTAGCTCGAGAGGAGGGATCCTTTCCCTGCGTGGTGGGGAAAGAATTCCCCGTGTTCCTGTCTCATCTCAAGAGGAGGCGCTCTCCACAGGAAAGGCGAGAGGAACTCCAGGGTTGTGCCACCATTCCCAGAGTCGCCCTGATGTCTCAGTCCATTCCAAGGAAACCTGTTTTCCCTGCACTTCCTCGACTTTCAAGCCGAGGATCGACTCACACCACGGTGGCACGTGGGACAGCCCTGTGGGAAAGCCTCGTGGGAAAGCATCGTGGCAAAGCCTTGGGGAAAGCCATAGATCCCTTGATTCACGTGAAGGGAAGCGTGACACTGCTGCTCCAGCTCGGAAGGAAAGCGCACGTGCATGCCCCCACTCGAGACGAGGACTGACTCCCCTGGGGAGACTCCAGAAGTACCCAGAGATCCATCTCGGCACTGGAGAGGAAACCTCAGGTTCCGGCACCGACTCCACACAAGGTCTTAGGACCGGCATCGACCGGAGAGGAATCCCGAGAGGCTCTCGAGCAACTCGCATGGGGACTGGCCTTTCCTGAGGCCACCAGAGCGGGTCTCTGAGGTCCCAGACCTAAGTGGAGAGCACCTGCCGCAACTCGAGAAAATCCAGGAGGTTCTCCCCTCCAGGAGAGATGAGGCCCATTTCCGCTGAGGCGTCTCAAGGCTAATCACACCTAACCTCTGGAACTTCCAAAGGGTCCTTCACACCCTTACTACAACTCAGGAAGTTCCCCTACATACCCGTCTCCACTCGAGAGGAAGCACGAATGTCCCGCCCACATCCAGAGGATCCCCATTTCCGCCTCCTAGCTCGAGAGGAGCGATCCTTTCCCTGCGTGGTCGGGAAAGAATTCCCGGCGTTCCCGTCGCATCTCAAGAGGAGGCACTCTCTACGGGAAAGGCGAGAGAAACTCCAGGGTCATGTCCCCATTCATAGAGTCCTCCAGATGTGTAAGTCCCTCAAGGGAAAACTTTTTTCCCTGCACTGTTTCGACTTTCAAGCCGAGGGTCGACTCACACCACTGTGCCACGTGGGACAGCACTGTGGGAAAGCCTCGTGGGAAAGCCTCGTGGGAAATACTCGTGGGAAAGCCTCGAGGGAAAGCCTCGAGGGAAAGCCACAGATCCCTTTATCCACGCGAAGGGAAGCGGGACACTGCTGCTACAGCTCGGGAGGAAAGTGCACGTGCATGCCCCCACTCGAGACGAGGACTGACTCCCCTGGGGAGACTCCAGAAGTACCCCAAGATCCATGTCAGCACTGGAGAGGAATCCTCAGGTTCCGGCACCGACTCCACACAAGATCTTAGGCCCCGGTATCGAGGGGAGAGGAATCCCGAGAGGCCCCCGAGCAACTCGCATGGGGACTGGCCTTTCCTGAGGCCACCAGAGCGGGTCCCTGAGGTCCCCGTCGTAAGTCGAGAGCACCTGCCGCAACTCGAGAAAATCCAGGAGGTTCTCCCCTCCAGGCGAGATGAGGCCCATTTCCGCTGAGGCGTCTCGAGACTAATCACACCTAACCTCTGGAACTTCCAAAGGGTCCTTCACACACTTGCTGCAACTCAGGAATATCCCCGACATACCCGTCTCTACTCGAGAGGAAGCATGAGAGTCCCGCCCACATCCAGAGGAGCCCCGTTTCCGCCTCCTAGCTCGACAGGAGGGATCCTTTCCCTGCGTGGTCGGGAAAGAATTCCCCGCGTTCCCGTCGCATCTCAAGAGGAGGCGCTCTCCACAGGAAAGGCAAGAGGAACTCGAGGGTCGTGCCACCATTCCCAGAGTCCGCCAGAAAATTCCTTGTCGGGAATTTTATTGGCCTTCCGCGTAAACCTAGCTATTCAGCCTTTTTCCTCCAGTTAATCTTCTTACTACCCTATAATTTCTTAATCTCATCTTACATTAATAAATACACAAGACTTTCCACGTCATTGCCGTCCATCCGTCGAATTCCCTGGATCCAGCGGGGCTGGACCCCGGCACACTGAGATATCTGGGGGACTCTTGGAATGATGGCACGACACTGGAGTTTCTCTCGCCTTTCCTGTGGAGAGCGCCTCCTCATGAGATGCGACGGGAACAACGGGAATTCTTTCCGGAACATACAGGGAAAGGATACCTGACCGCGAGGTACGAGGCGGAAACGGGGCTCCTCTGGATGTGGGCGGGACTCTCGTGCTTCCTCTCGAGTGGAGTCAGGTATGTTGGGGAACTTCTAGAGTTGTAGCAAGGGTGTGAAGGACCCTTTGGAAGTTCCAGGGGTTAGTTGTGATTAGCCTCGAGACGCCTGAGTGGAAATGGGCCTCATCTCGCCTGAGGGGAGAACCTCCTGGATTTTCTCGAATTGCGGCAGGTGCTCTTGACTTACGACGGGGACCTCAGGGACCCGCTCTGGTGGCCTCAGGAAAGGCCAGTCCCCATGCGAGTTGCTCGGGGGCCTCTCGGGATTCCTCTCCCTTCGGCGTCGGGGCCTAAGACCTTGTGTGGAGTCGGTGCCGGAACCTGAGGATTCCTCTCCAGTGCTGACATGCATCTTGCGGTACTTCTGGAGTCTCCCCAGGGGAGTCAGTCCTCGTCTCGAGTGGGGGCATGCACGTGCGCTTTCCTCCCGAGCTGTAGCAGAACTGTCACGCTTCCCTTCGCTTGGATCAAGGGATCTGTGGCTTTCCCTCGAGGCTTTCCCAGGAGGCTTTCCCACGAGGCTTTCCCACAGGGCTGTCCCACGTGCCACCGTGGTGTGAGTCGATCCTCGGCTTGAAAGTCGAGGCAGTGCAGGGAAAACAGGTTTCCCTGGAATGGACTGAGACATCTGGGGGACTCTGGGAATGGTGGCACGACCCTGGAGTTCCTCTCGCCTTTCCTGTGGAGAGTGCCTCCTCTTGAGATGAGACAGGAACGCCGGGAGTTCTTTCCTGACCATGCAGGGAAAGGATCCCTCCTCTCGAGCTAGGAGGCGGAAACGGGGCTCCTCAGTATGTGGGCGGGACTCTCGTTCTTCCTCTCGAGTGGAGAGAGGTATGTCGGGGATCTTCTTGAGTTGCAGCAAGGGTGTGAAGGACCCTTTGGAAGTTCCAGAGGTTAGGTGTGATTAGACTCGAGACGCCTCAGCAGAAATGGGCCTCATCTCGACTGCAGGGGAGAACCTCCTGGGTTTTCTCGAGTTTCAGCAGGTGCTCTCCAGTTACGACCGGGACTTATGTAACCCGCTCTGGTCCGCTCTGGTAATGCCAGTCGACTTGCGAGTTGCTAAGGGGCCTCTCGGGATTCGTCTCCGGTCGATGACGGGGCCTAAGACCTTTTTTGGAATCGGTGCCCGAACCTGAGGTTTCCTCTCCAGTGCTGAAATGGATCTTGGGGTACTACTGGAGTCTCCACAGGGGAGTCATCTTCGTCTCCAATGGGGGCATGCACGTGCGCTTTTCTCCCGAGCATTAGGAGCAGAGTCAATTTTCCCGTTGGGTTGATCAAGGGGTTTCTTGTTTTCCCTCGAGGCTTTCCCACGAGGCTTTCCCACGAGGCTTTCCCACAGGGCTGTCCCACGTGCCACCATCGTGTGAGTCGGTCCTCCGCGTGAACGTCGAGGCAGTGCAGGGTAAACAAGTTCCTCTGGAAAGGACTGAGACATCTGGGGGACTCTTGGAATGGTGGAACGACCCTGGAGTTCCTCTCACCTTTCTTGTGGAGCGTGCCTCCTCTTGAGATGGGACAGGTACGACAGGAATTTTTCCCGGCCAATCAGGGTAAGGATCCCTCATCTTGAGCCAGGAGGGGGAAATGGGGCTACTCTGGATGTGGGTGGCACCCTAGTGGTTCCTATGGAGTGGCGACGGGTCTTTCGTGGAACCTCTTGAGTTGCAGCTAGGGTGTGAAGGACCCTTTGGAAGTTCCAGAGGTTAGGTGTGATTAGCCTCGAGACAACTCAGCGGAAATGGGCCTCATCTCGCCTGGAGGGGAGAACCTAATGGATTTTCTCTAGTTGTGGCAGGTGCTCTCGACTTACGACGGGGACCTCAGGGACCCGCTCTGGTGGCCTCAGGAAAGGCCAGGCGCCATGCGAGTTGCTCGGGGGCCTCTCAGGATTCCTCTCCCTTCAATGCCGGGGCCTAAGACCTTGTGTGGAGTCGGTGCCGGAACCTGAGGATTCCTCTCCAGTGTGGACATGGATCTTCGGGTACTTCTGGAGTCTCCCCAGTGGAGTTAGTCGTCGTCTTGTGTGGGGGCATGAACGTGCGCTTTCCTCCCGAGTCACGCTTCCCTTTGCATGGATCAAGGGATCTGTGGCTTTCCCTCGTGGCTTTCCCACGAGGCTTTCCCACAGGGCTGTCCCACGTGCCATCGTGGTGTGAGTCGGTCCTCCGCATGAACGTCGAGGCAGTGCAGGGAAATCAGGTTTCCCTGGAATGGACTGAGACATCCGGCGGACTCTGGGAATGGTGGCACGACCCTGGAGTTCCTCTCGCCTTTCTTGTGGAGAGCGCCTCCTCTTGAGATGCACCTGGAACGGCAGGAATTCTTTCCTGACTATGCAGGGAAAGGATCCCTCCTCTCGAGCCAGGAGGCGGAAACGGGGCTCCTCTGGATGTGGGCGGGTCTCTGGTGCTTCCTCTCGTGTGGAGACGGGTATGTCGGGGAACTTCTTGAGTTGCAGCAAGGGTGTGAAGGACCCTTTGGAAGTTCCAGAGGTTAGGTGTGATTAGCCTCGAGACGTCTCAGTGGAAATGGGCCTCATCTCGCCTGAAGGGGAGAATCTCCTTCATTTTCTCGAGTTGTGGCAGGTGCTCTCGACTTACGACGGGAACCTCAGGGACCCGTTCTGATGGCCTTAGGAAGACCAGTCCCCATGCGAGTTGCTAGAGGGCCACTCGGGATTCCTCACCGGTAGATGCCGGGGCCCAAGACCTTCGGTGGAGTGGGGGCCAGAACCTGAGTATTCCTCTCCAGTGCTGACATGTTTTTGGGATACTTCTGAAGTCTCCCAAGGGGAATCAGTCCTCGTCTCGAGTGGGGGCATGCGCATGCTCCTTCCTCCCGAGCTGTAGCAGCAGTGTCATGCTTCCCGTCGCGTGGATCAATGGATCTGTGGCTTTTCCTCTAGGCTTTTCCTAGAGGATTTGCCACGAGGCTTTCCCACAGGGCTGTCCCCCGTGCCACCGTGGTGTGAGGCGATCCTCGGCATGAAAGTTTAAGCACTCTGTAAAAACAAGATCCTCTGGAATGGACTGAGACATCTGGGGACGCTTGGAATGGTGGCACGACCATGGAGTTCCTCTCTCCCTTCCTGTGGAGAGCGCCTCCACCTGAGATGCGACGGGAATGCCGGAAGTTCTTTCCCGACCAAGCAGGGAAAGGATCCCTCATCTCTAGCTAGGAGGATGAAACGGGGCTACTCTGGATGTGGGCAGGACCCTCGTGTTTCCTCTCGAGTGGAGATGGGAATGTCGGGGAACTTCTTGAGTTGCAGCAAGGGTGTGAAGGACCCTTTGGAAGTTCCAGAGATTAGATGTAATTAGCCTCGAGACACCTCATTGGAAATGGGCCTCATCTCGCCTGGAGGGGAGAACCTCCTGGATTTTCTCGAGTTGCGGCAGGTGCTCCCAACTTACGACGGGAACCTCAGGGACCCGCTCTGGTGGCTTCATCAAAGGCCAGTCCCCATGCCAGATGCTGGGGGCTTCTCTTGATAACTCTCCTGTTGATGCCCGGGCCGAACAACTTGTGTGGATTCGGGGCCGGAACCTAAGGTTTCCTCTGCAGTGCTGACATGGATATTGGGGTTCTTCTGGAGTCTCCCCTGGAGAGTCAATCCTCCTCTCAAGTGAGGGCACGCACGTGTGCTTTCCTCCCGAGCTGTAGCAGCAGGGTCACGCTTCCCGTCGTGTGGATCAAGGGATCTGTGGCTTTCCCTGGAGGCTTTCCCACGAGGCTTTCTCACAGGGATTTCCCTCGTGCCACCGTGGTGTGAGTTGATCCTCAGCGTGAAAGTCGAGGCAGTGCAGGGAAAACAGGTTCCTCTGAATTGGACTGATGCTGGGAGCCAGTATGAGGACTCCCGACCGTGATAACGTCATGAGGAAGAAAGCTGACATAGGCATGGTGTGTTCAGACTTCAGGGACCCCTCTGGAAGTTCCTACGCACGTACCCCAACAAAAATCTGCCGGCTTTTTTGCTCTGCTTTTCCACTCTTCTGACATTTTCTGGAAAAAAGTCAATTCAGGGCTTTAGTCTTCTGCATTTGAAAGAGTGTTTCAATCCAAAAACCCCTCTGAATGCTTTCTAGCCTGCCTGCAGGACTCGTACAGCTGGGCATGTGATTGTTTGAGGCCTCCTTTCCCCAGGAGGCACAGGAAGCTTAAAACATCCTAGGAATGTAGGGGCATCCGAGGAGTCAAAATCTTTAGAATAGGACTGATTAAAAGTTTCATTTTTTGGGTCAATGCTTGCTGCTAAATTTTCATATCCTTTATTTTTAGATAGAGTTGGTATATTAAAAAAACAAGTAGTAGACCTGGTATTAGCAACATTAGATCTTTGAGTTAAGTACCTTCTTTGTTATAACCCACTGCACCTTTGTTCTATAGAGATGTAACTTTAATGCTTTAAGGAAATGCAGATTAAAGAAAAACACTTCAGAGGAAACAAAATTAACATTCATTAAGGAAGAGAGCCAAAAAGTGTTTAACAAGCCTCTTGGCCAGAAGATAATGTAAATCACCAGAGACCTTTTGTATACAAAATGATGTACAGAAAGAGTCTGGGGTGCGAACGCTACATAATTTTGTGTTACCCATTGAACTCCATGTTTTATCAAAAGTATAAAAGGCTTTATGAACAATAAAGGATGGGGCCAGTTTCTCGGACCAGTTTCTCGAACTAGTCTCTCGGCCTGGTTTCTTGGGACTCAGGCTCCCCCCGTGTCTTTTTCTCTCTTTCTTCTTCTCTCCCTTTCCTTCTCTCTGCTTTTTACTTTAACTTCAGGCTGAATCTCCACCAGGGGCGCGGAGGCTCGCCAGGTCTACTTACTTGCCTGGCTGTTAAGACCTGCACGAAAGGGAGCTTAAGGCGAGGCACCCTTAGATATTAAAGCAGGGGCTGGTGGCCCAACGTAGATGGTGAAAATTCCTTGCCTGGAATTTTATTGGTCTTCCACGTAAACCAAGCTATTCAGGCCTTTTCCTCCAGTTAATCTTCTTACTACACTATAATTTCTTAATCTAATCTTACATTAATAAATAAAAAAGACTTTCCACGACAACGCCATCAATCCCTCGAATTCCCTGGATCCAGCGGGGCTGGACCCCGGCAGACTGAGATATCTGGGGGACTCTTGGAATGGTGGCACGACCCTGGAGTTCCTCCGCCTTTCCTGTGGAGAGCGCCTCCTCATGAGATGCGACGGGAACACCGGGAATTCTTTCCCGAACATGCAGGGAAAGGATACCTGACCTCGAGGTATGAGGCGGAAACGGGGCTCCTCTGGATGTGGGCGGGATTCTCGTGCTTCCTCTCGAGTAGAGTCAGGTATGTCGGAGAACATCTTGAGTTGCAGCAAGGGTGTGAAGGACCCTTTGGAAGTTCCAGAGGTTAGGTGTGATTAGCCTCGAGACGCCTCAGCGGAAATGGGCTCATCTCGTCTGGAGGGGAGAACCTCCTGGAGTTTTTCGAGTTGTGGCAGGTGCTCTCGACTTACGAAGGGGACCTCAGGGACCCGCTCTGGTGGCCTCAGGAAAGGCCAGTCCCCATGCGAGTTGCTAGGGGGCCTCTCGGGATTCCTCTCCCGTCGATGCCGAGGCCTAAGACCCTGTGTGGAGTCGGTTCCGGAACCTGAGGTTACCTGTCCAGTGCTGACATGGATCTTGGGGTACTTCTGGAGTCTCCCCAGGGGAGTTAGTCGTCGTCTTGTGTGGGGGCATGAACGTGCACTTTCCTCCCGAGCTGTAGCAGCAGTGCAACGCTTCCCTTCGCGTGGATCAAGGGATCTTTGGCTTTCCCTCGATTCTTTCCCTCGAGGCTTTCCCACGGGGCTGTCCCACGTGCCATCGTGGTGTGAGTCGATCCTCGGCTAGAAATTCGAGGCAGTGCAGGGAAATCAGGTTTCCCTGAAATGGACTGAGACATCTGGGGGACTCTGGGAATGGTGGCACGACCCTGGAGTTCCTCTCGCCTTTTCCTGTGGAGAGCACCTCCTCTTGAGATGCCACAGGAACGCCGGGAATTCTTTCCCGACCACGCAGGGAAAGGATCCCTCCTCTCGGGCTAGGAGGCGGAAACGGGGCTCCTCTGGATGTGGGCGGGTCTCTGGTGCTTCCTCTCGAGTGGAGACGGGTATGTCGGGGAACTTCTTGAGTTGCAGCAAGGGTGTGAAGGGTCCTTTGGAAGTTCCAAAGGTTAGGTGTGATTAGCCTCGAGACGCCTCAGCAGAAATGGGCCTCATCTCGCCTGGAGGGGAGAACCTCCTGGATGTTCTCAAGTTGCGGCAAGTGCTCTCGACTTACGACGGGGACCTCAGGGACCCGCTCTGGTGGCCTCAGGAAAGTCCAGTCCCCATGCGAGTTGCTCGGGGGCCTCTCGGGATTCTTCTCCCGTCGATGCCGGGGCCTAAAACCTTGTGTGGAGACGGTGCCGGAACCTGAGATTTCCTCTCCAGTGCTGACATGGATCTTGGGGTATTTCTGGAGTCTCCCCAGGGGAGTCAGTCCTCGTCTCGAGTGGGGGCATGCACGTGCGCTTTCCTCCCGAGCTGTAGCAGCTGTGTCACGCTTCCCTTCGCCTGGATCAAGGGATCTGTGCCTTTCCCTTGAAGCTCTCCACGAGGCTTTCCCAGGAGGCTTTCCCACAGGGCTGTCCCACGTGCCACCGTGGTGTGAGTCCATCCTCGGCTTGAAAGTCGCGGCAATCGAGGGAAAACAGATTTCCCTGGAATGGACTTAGACATCTCTGGGACTCTGGGAATGGTGGCAAGACCCGGGAGTTCCTCTCGCCTTCCAGTGGAGAGCGCCTCCTCTTGAGATTGGACGGGAACGCCGGGAATTCTTTCCCGACCATGCAGGGAAAGGATCCCTCCTCTCAAGCTAGGAGGCGGAAACGGGGCTCCTCTGGATGTGGGCGGGACTCTCGTGCTTACTCTCGAGTAGAGACAGGAATGTCGGGGAACTTCTTGAGTTGTAGCAAGGGTGTGAAGGACCCTTGGAAGTTCCAGATGTTAGGAGTGATTAGCCTCGAGACGCCTCAGCGGAAATGGGCCTCATCTCGCCTGAAGGGGCAACCTCCTGGGTTGTTTCTAGTTGCGGCAGGTGCTCTCGTCTTACGACGGGGACCTATGGACCCGCTCTGGGGGCCTCAGGAAAGGCCAGTCCCCATGCGAGTTGCTCGGGGCCTCTCGGGATTTCTCTGCCGTCCATGCCGGGGCTTAAGACCTTGTGTGGAGTTGGAGCCGGAACTTGAGGATTCCTCTCCAGTGCTGACATGGATCTTGGGGTACCTCCGGAGTCTCCCCACGGGAGTCAATCCTGGTCTCAAGTAGGGGCATGCACCTGCGCTTTCCTCCCAAACTGCAGCAGCAGTGTCACGCTTCCCCTCCCGTGGATCAAGGGATCCGTGGCTTTCCCTCGGGGCTTTCCCATGAGGCTTTCACACGAGGCTTTCCCACAGGGCTGTCCCACGTGCCACCGTGGAGTCAGCCGATCCTCGGCTTGAAAGTCGAGGCAGTGCATGGAAAACAGTTTTCCCTGCAATGGACTGAGGCATCTGGGGGACTCTGGGAATGGTGGCATGACCCTGGAGTTCCTCTGGCCTTTCCTGTGGAGAGCGCCTCCTCTTGAGATGCGACGGGAACGCCGGGAATTCTTTCCCGACCACGCAGGGAAAGGATCCGTCCAGTCGAGCTATGAGGCCGAAACGGGGCTCCTCTGGATGTTGGCGGGACTCTCGTGTGCCGGGAGCCAGTGTGAGGAATCCCGCCCGTGACAAGGTCATGAGGAAGGAAGCTGACATACGCAAGGCATGCTCAGACTTCAGGGACCCCTCTGGAAATTCCTAAGCATGTACCCCAACAAAAATCTGCCGGCTTTTGTGCTCTGCTTTTCCACTCTTCTGACATTTTCTGGAAAAAGTCAATTCAGGGCTTTAGTCTTCTGCATTTGAAAGAGTGTTTCAATCCAACAACCCCTCCGATGGCTTTCTAGCCTGCCTGCAGGACTCGTACAGCTGAGCTTGTGTTTGAGGCCTCCTGACCGCAGGAGGCACAGGAAGCTTAAAACATCCTAGGAATGTAGGGGCTTCCGAAGAGTCAAAATCTTTAGAATAGGACTGATTAAAAGTTTCATTTTTTGGGTCAATGCTTGCTGCCAAATTTTCATATCCTTTATTTTTAGATATAGTTGGTATATAGAAAAACAAGTAGTAGACCTGGTATTAGCAACATTAGATCTTCGAGTTAAGTACCTTCTTTGTTATATCCCACTGCACCTTTGTTCTATAGAGATGTAACTTTAATGCTTTAAGGAGATGCAAATTAAAGAAAAACACTTCAGGGGAAACAAAATTAACATTCATTAAGGAAGAGAGATAAAAAGTGTTAACAAGCTTCTTGGCCAGAAGATAATGTAAATCACCTGAGACCTTTTGTATACAAAATGATGTATAGAAAGAGTCTGGGCTGCGAACGCTACATAATTCTCTGTTACCCATTGAACTCCATGTTTTATCAAAAGTATAAAAGGCCTTCTGAACAATAAAGGATCGGACCAGTTTTCTCGAACTAGTCTCTCGGCCTGGTTTCTTGGGACTCTGGCTCCCCCCATGTCTCTCTCTCTCCTCTTCTCTCCCCTTCCCTCTCTCTGCTCTTTACTTTAACTTCAGGCTGAATCTCCACCTGGGGCGCGGAGGCTCGCCAGGTCTACTTACTTGCCCCGGCTGTTAAGACCCGCACGAAAGGGAGCTTAAGGCGAGGCACCCTTAGATATTCAAGCGGGCGCCGGTGGCCCAACGTACATGGTGCAAATTCCTTGTCTGGAATTTTATTGGCCTTCCGCCGTAAACCAAGCTATTCAGCCCTCTTCCTCCACTTAATCTTCTTATTACACTATAGTTTCTTAATCTAATCTTACATTAATAAACAAACAAGTCTTTCCACGCCAACGCCGTCCACCCTTTGAATTCCCTGGATCCACCGGGGCTGGACCCCGGCAAGTGGCGCCCGGAACAGGCTATTCGAAGGTAGGTTCCTCGGAGCAAAAGCTCCCCCCGGAGCACTCTCTGTTGCTCCCCCCGGAGCACTCTCTGTTGCTCCCCCGGAGTGACTTAATCACTCCCCCCGGAGTACTTTCGGGTACTCCCCCAATGTTGAGTGTTCGGGACGGCTAGGACCCCACTCAGGGTGTCGCGGACCCCCCTGTAGGATAGACAGGGTGAGGACGAGTGGGGGCGGCAAGTGTTCAAGG
>NW_017212266.1:0-16792 GCF_001704415.2 Capra hircus
ATCAAGGAATCGACTCTCACCACAGCTGGCCACGCTGGACAAGCCCTGTGGGAAAGCCTCGTGGGAAAGCCTCCTGAAAGCCTGGAAAGCCACAGATTCCTTGATCCACGCGAAGGGAAGCGCGACACTGCTGCTACAGCTCGGAGGAAAGGGCACGTGCATGCCCCACTCGAGACGAGGACTGACTCCCCTGGGAGACTCCAGAAGTACCCCAAGACCATGTCAGCACTGGAGAGGAATCCTCAGGTTCCGGCACCGACTCCACACAAGATCTTAGGCCCCAGCATCGACGGAGAGGAAACCGAGAGGCCCCCGAGCAACTCGCAGGGGACTGGCCTTTCCTGAGGCCACCAGAGCGGGTCCCTGATTCCCCGTCGTAAGTCGAGAGCACCTGCCGCAACTCGAGAAAATCCAGGAGGTTCTCCCTCCAGGCGAGATGAGGCCCATTTCCGCTGAGGCGTCTCGAGGCTAATCACACCTAAACTCTGGAACTTCCAAAGGGTCCTTCACACCCTTGCTGCAACTCAAGAAGTTCCCCGACATACCCGTCTCCACTCGAGAGGAAGCACGAGAGTCCCGCCCACATCCAGAGGAGCCCCGTTTCCGCCTCCTAGCTCGAGAGAGGATCTTTCCCTGCGTGGTCGGGAAAGAATTCCCGGCCTTCCGTCGCATCTCAAGGAGGCGCTCTCCACAGGAAAGGCGAGAGGAACTCCAGGGTCGTGCCACATTCCCAGAGTCCCCCAGATGTCTCAGTCCATTCCAGGGAAAACTGTTTTCCCTGCACTGCCTCGACTTTCAAGCCGAGGATCGACTCACACCACGTGGCACGTGGGACAGCCCTGTGGGAAAGCCTCGTGGGAAAGCCTCATGGGAAAGCCTCGAGGGAAAGCCCCTGATCCCTTGATCCACGCAAGGGAAGCGTGACACTGCTGCTACAGCTCGGGAGGAAAGCGCACCTGCATGCCCCCACTCGAGACGAGGACTGACTCCCCTGGGGAGACTCCAGAAGTACCCCAAGATCCATGTCAGCACTGGAGAGGAATCCTCAGGTTCCGGCACCGATTCCACACAAGGTCTTAGGCCCCGGCTTCGACGGGAGAGGAATCCCGAGAGGCCCCGAGCATCTCGCATGGGGACTGGCCTTTCCTGAGGCCACCAGAGCGGGTCCCTGAGGTCCCAGTCGTAAGTCGAGAGCACCTGCCGCAACTCGAGAAAATCCAGGAGGTTCTCCCCTCCAGGCGAGATTGAGGCCCATTTCCGCTGAGGCGTCTGGAGGCTAATCACATCTAACATCTGGAACTTCCAAAGGGTCATTCACTCCTTTACTGCAACTCAAGAAGTTCCTCGACAAACCGTCTCCACTCGAGAGGAAGCACGAGATTCCCGCCCACATCCAGCAGAGACCCGTTTCCGCCTCCTAGCTCGAGAGTAGGGATCCTTTCCTGCGTGTCGGGAAAGAATTCCGGCGTTCCTTCGCATCTCAAGAGGAGGTGCTCTCCACAGGAATGCGAGAGGAACTCCAGGGTTGTGCCACCATTCCCAGAGTCCCCCAGATGTCTCAGTCCATTCCAGGGAAAACTGTTTTCCCTGCACTGTCTCGACTTTCTAGCCGAGGTTGGACTCACACCACGGTGGCACGTGGGACAGCCTGTGGAAAGCCTCGTGGGAAAGCCTCGATGGAAAGCACAGATCCCTTGATCCACGCGAAGGGAAGCGCGACACTGCTGCTACAGCTCGGTAGGAAAGTGCACGTGCATGCCCCCACTCGAGACGAGGACTGACTCCCCTGGGGAGACTCCAGAAGTACCCCAAGATCCATGTCAGCACTGGAGAGGAATCCTCAGGTTCCGCACCGACTCCACACAAGATTTAGGCCCCTGCATCGACGGAGAGAATCCCGAGAGGCCTCGAGCAACTCGCATGGGACTGGCCTTTCCTGACGCCACCACAGCGGGTCCTGAGGTTCCGTCGTAAGTCGAGAGCACCTGCCGCAACTCGAGAAATCCAGGAGGTCTCCCTCCAGGCGAGATGAGGCCATTTCCGCTGAGGCGTCTCGAGGCTAATCACACCTAAATCTGGAACTTCCAAAGGGTCCTTCACACCCTTGCTGCAACTCAAGAGCTCTCCGACATACCCACTCACTCGAGAGGAAGCACGAGAGTCCCGCCACATCCAGAGAGCCGTTTCCGCCTCCTAGCTCGAGAGAGGGATCCTTTCCCTGCATGGTCGGAAAGAATTCCGCGTTCCCTCGCATCTCAAGGGAGGCGCTCTCCACAGGAAGGCGAGAGGAACTCCAGGTCGTGCCACATTCCAGAGTCCCCCAGATTCTCAGTCCATTCCAGGGAAACCTGTTTTCCCTGCATTGCCTTGACTTTCAAGCCGAGGATGACTCACACCACGGTGGCACGGGGACAGCCCTGTGGGAAAGCCTCGTGGAACCTCTGGAAAGCTCGAGGGAAAGCCCTGATCCTTGATCCACAGCGAAGGAAGCGTGACACTGCTGCTACAGCTCGGAGGAAAGGCACGTGCATGCCCCCACTCGAGACGAGGACTGACTCCCTGGGAGACTCCAGAAGAACCCCAAGATCCATGTCAGCACTGGAGAGGAATCCTCAGGTTCCGGCACTGACTCCACACAAGTCTTAGGCCCCAGCATGATCGAGGGAAAGGAACCCCGAGAGGCCCGAGCAACTCGCATGGGGACTGGCCTTTCCTGAGGCCACCAGAGCGGGTCCCTGATGTCCCGTCGTAAGTCGAGAGCACCTGC
Source organism: Capra hircus (assembly GCF_001704415.2). Lineage (NCBI taxonomy): Eukaryota > Metazoa > Chordata > Mammalia > Artiodactyla > Bovidae > Capra > Capra hircus. The sequence continues at coordinate 2,768 of NW_017212266.1, forward strand.
CGCAACTCGAGAAAATCCAGGAGTTCTCCCCTCCAGCGAGATGAGGCCATTTCCCTGAGGCGTCTTGAGGCTATCACACCTAAACTCTGGAACTTCCAAAGGGTCTTCACACCCTTGCTGCAACTCAAAGAAGTTCCCCGACATACCCGTACTCCACTCGAGAGGAAGGCACGAGAGTCCCGCCACATACCAGAGGAGCCCCGTTTCCGCATCTAGCTCGAGAGGAGGGTATCCTTTCCCTGCGTGGTCGGGAAAGAATTCCCTGGCTTCCGTCGCATCTCAATAGGAGGCGCTCTCCACAGGAAAGGCGAGAGGAACTCCAGGGTCCGTGCCACCATTCCCAGAGTCCCCAGATGTCTCAGTCCATTCCAGGGAAACCTGTTTTCCCTGCACTGCCTCGACTTTCTAGGCCGAGGAATCGACTCACACCACGGTGGCACGTGGGACAGCCCTGTGGGAAAGCCTCGTGGGAAAGCCTCATGGGAAAGCCTCGAGGAAAGCCCCTGAATCCCTTGATCCACGCGAAGGGGAAGCGTGACACTGCTGCTACAGCTCGGGAGGAAAGCGCACGTGCATGCCCCCACTCGAGACGAGGACTGACTCCCTGGGGAGACTCCAGAAGTACCCAAGATCCATGTCAGCACTGGAGAGGAATCCTCAGGTTCCGGCACCGACTCCACACAAGGTCTTAGGCCCCGGGCATCGACGGGAAGAGGAATCCCGAGAGGCCCCGAGCATCTGCAATGGGGACTGGCCTTTCCTGAGGCCACCAGAGCGGGTCCTGAGGTCCCAGTCGTAAGTCGAGAGCACCTGCCGCAACTCGAGAAAATCCAGGAGGTTCTCCCCTCCAGGCGAGATGAGGCCCATTTCCGCTGAGGCGTCTGGAGGCTAATCACATCTAACATCTGGAACTTCCAAAGGGTCTTTCACTCCTTTACTGCAACTCAAGAAGTTCCCGACAAACCGGTCTCCGACTCGAGAGGAAGCACGAGATTCCCGCCCACATCCAGCAGGAGACCCGTTTCCGCCTACTAGCTCGAGAGGTAGGGATCCTTTCCCTGCGTGGTCGGGAAAGAATTCCCGGCGTTCCCTTCGCATCTCAAGAGGAGGCGCTCTCCACAGGAATGTCGAGAGGAACTCCAGGGTCTGTGCCACCATTCCCAGAGTCCCCCAGATGTCTCAGTCCATTCCAGGGAAAACTGTTTTCCCTGCACTGCCTCGACTTTCTAAGCCGAGGATTCGACTCACACCACGGTGGCACGTGGGACAGCACTGTGGGAAAGCCTCGTGGGAAAGCCTTGATGGAAAGCCACAGATCCCTTGATCCACCGAAGGGAAGCGCGACCACTGCTGCTACAGCTCGGAGGAAAGCGCACCGTGCATGCCCCCACTCGAGACGAGGACTGACTCCCCTGGGGAGACTCCAGAAAGTACCCAAGATCCATGTCAGCACTGGAGAGGAATCCTCAGGTTCCGGCACCGACTCCACACAAGATCTTAGGCCCGGCATCGACGGGAGAGGAATCCCGAGAGGGCCGAGCAACTCGCATGGGGACTGGCCTTTCCTGACGGCCACCAGCAGCGGGTCCCTGAGGTCCCGTCGTAAGTCGAGAGCACCTGCCGCAACTCGAGAAAATCCAGGAGGTTCTGCCCTCGCAGGCGAGATGAGGCCCATTTCCGCTGAGGCGTCCTGAGGCTAATCACACTAACATCTGGAACTTCCAAAGGGTCCTTCACACCCTTGCTGCAACTCAAGAAGTTCCTCGAAACCCGGTCTCCACTCGAGAGGAAGCACGAGAGTCCCGCCCACATCCAGCAGGAGACCCGTTTCCGCCTCCTAGCTCGAGAGGAGGGATCCTTTCCCTGCCGTGGTCGGGAAAGAATTCCCGGCGTTCCGCTCGGCATCTCAAGAGGAGGCGCTCTCCACAGGAAAGGTCGAGACGGAACTCCAGGTGTCTGTGCACCATTCCCAGAGTCCCTCCAGATAGTCTCAGTCCATTTCCAGGAAACTGTTTTCCCTGCACTGCCTCGACTTTTCAAGTCGAGGATCGGACCACACCACGGTGGCACGTGGGACAGCCTGTGGGAAAGCTCTGTGGGAAAAGCCTCGTGGGAAAGCCTCGAGGAAAGCCACAGATCCCTTGATCCACGCCAAGGGAAGCGCGACACTGCTGCTACAGCTCGGGAGGAAAGCGCACCGTGCATGCCCCCACTCGAGACGAGGACTGACTCCCCTGGGGAGACTCCAGAAGTACCCCAAGATCCATGTCAGCACTGGAGAGGAATCTCAGGTTCCGGCACGATCCAACAAGGTCTTAGGCCCGGCATTCGACGGGAGAGGAATCCCGAGAGGCCCCGAGCAACTCGCATGGGGACTGGCCTTTCCTGAGGCCACCAGAGCGGGTCCCTGAGGTCCCAGTCGTAAGTCGAGAGCACCTGCCGCAACTCGAGAAAATCCAGGAAGGTTCTCCCTCCAGGCGAGATGAGGCCCATTTCCAGCTGAGGCGTCTGGAGGCTAATCACATCTAACATCTGGACTTCCAAAGGGTCATTCACACCTTTAGCTGCAACTCAAGAAGTTCCTCGACATAACCGGTCTCCAGCTCGAGAGGAAGCACGAGATTCCCGCCACATCCAGCAGGAGACCCGTTTCCGGCCTCTAGCTCGAGAGGTAGGATCCTTCCCTGCGTGGTCGGGAAAGAATTCCCGCGTTCCTTCGCATCTCAAGAGGAGGAGCTCTCCACAGGAAAGGCGAGAGGAACTCCAGGGTTGTGCCACCATTCCAGAGTCCCCCAGATGTCTCAGTCCATTCCAGGGAAACTGTTTTCCCTGCACTGCTCTCGACTTTCAAGCCGAGGATGGACTCACACCACGGTGGCACGTGGGACAGCGCTGTGGGAAAGCCTCGTGGGAAAGCCTCGGAAGCCTCGGCGGAAAGCCACAGATCCTTGATCCACGCGAAGGGAAGCGCGACACTAGCTGCTACAGCTCGGTAGGAAAGTGCACGTGCATGCCCCCACTCGAGACGAGGACTGACTCCCCTGGGGAGACTCCAGAAGTACCCCAAGATCCATGTCAGCACTGGAAGAGGAATCCTCAGGTTCCGGCACCGATCCAACAAGGTCTTAGGCCCCGGCATCGACGGGAGAGGAATCCCGAGAGGGCCTGGAGCAACTCGCATGGGGACTGGCCTTTCCTGACGGCCACCACGAGCGGGTCCCTGAGGTTCCCGTCGTAAGTCGAGAGCACCTGCCGCAACTCGAGAAAATCCAGGAGGTTCTCCCCTCCAGGCGAGATGAGGCCCATTTCCGCTGAGGCGTCTCGAGGCTAATCACACTAAACTCTGGAACTTCCAAAGGGTCCTTCACATCCCTTGCTGAATGCAATTCAGAAGTCTCCTGACATACCGAACTCCACTCGAGAGGAAGCACGAGAGTCCGCCCACATCCAGAGGAGCCCCGTTTCCGCCTCCTAGCTCGAGAGGTAGGGATCCTTTCCCTGCGTGGTTCGGGAAAGAATTCCCGGCGTTCCCGTCGCATCTCAAGTGGAGGCGCTCTCCACAGGATAGGCGAGAGGAACTCCAGGGTCGTGCCACATTCCCAGAGTCCCCCAGATGTTCTCAGTCCATTCCAGGGAAACCTGTTTTCCCTGCATTGCCTCGACTTTCAAGCCGAGGATGACTCACACCACGGTGGCACGTGGGACAGCCTGTGGGAAAGCCTCGTGGGAAAGCCTCTGGGAAGCTCGAGGAAAGCCACTGATCCTTGATCCACGCGAAGGAAAGCGTGACACTGCTGCTACAGCTCGGGAGGAAAGTGCACGTGCATGCCCCCACTCGAGACGAGGACTGACTCCCCTGGGGAGACTCCAGAAGTACCCCAAGATCCATGTCAGCACTGGAGAGGAATCCTCAGGTTCCGGCACGACTCCACACAAGATCTTAGGCCCCTGCATCGACGGGAGAGGAATCCCGAGAGGGCCCCGAGCAACTCGCATGGGGACTGGCCTTTCCTGAGGCCACCAGAGCGGGTCCCTGAGGTTCCCGTCGTAAGTCGAGAGCACCTGCCGCAACTCGAGAAAATCCAGGAGGTTCTCCCCTCCAGGCGAGATGAGGCCCATTTTCCGCTGAGGCGTCTGAGGCTAATCACACCTAAACTCTGGAACTTCCAAAAGGGTCCTTCACACCCTTGCTGCAACTCAAGAAGTTCCTCCGACATAACCCGTCTCCACTCGAGAGGAAGCACGAGAGTCCCGCCCACATCCAGCAGGAGACCCCGTTTCCGCCTCCTAGCTCGAGAGGAGGGATCCTTTCCCTGCCTGGTCGGAAAAAAATTCCCGGCGTTCCGCTCGCATCTCAAGAGGAGGCGCTCTCCACAGGAAAGGCGAGACGAACTCCAGTGTCATGTCCAATATTCCCAGAGTCCTGCAGATGTCTCAGTCCATTCCAGGGAAACCTGTTTTCCCTGCACTGCCTCGACTTTCAAGTCGAGGATCGACGCACACCAACGGTGGCACGTGGGACAGCCCTGTGGGAAAGCCTCGTGGGAAAACCTCGTGGGAAAGCCTCGAGGGAAAGCCCAGATCCCTTGATCCACGCCAAGGGAAGCGCTGACACTGCTGTACAGCTCGGGAGGAAAGCGCACCGTGCATGCCCCCACTCGAGACGAGGACTGACTCCCCTGGGGAGACTCCAGAAGTACCCCAAGATCCATGTCAGCACTGGAGAGGAATACTCAGGTTCCGGCACCGATTCCACACAAGGTCTTAGGCCCCGGCTTCGACGGGAGAGGAATCCCGAGAGGCCCCGAGCATCTCGCATGGGGACTGGCCTTTCCTGAGGCCACCAGAGCGGGTCCCTGAGGTCCCAGTCGTAAGTCGAGAGCACCTGCCGCAACTCGAGAAAATCCAGAAGTTCTCCCCTCCAGGCGAGATGAGGCCCATTTCCGCTGAGGCGTCTGGAGGCTAATCACATCTAACATCTGGAACTTCCAAAGGGTCTTTCACTCCTTTACTGCAACTCAAGAAGTTCCTCGACAAACCGTCTCCGCTCGAGAGGAAGCACGAGATTCCCGCCCACATCCAGCAGAGACCCGTTTCCGCCTCCTAGCTCGAGAGTAGGGATCCTTTCCCTGCGTGGTCGGGAAAGAATTCCCGGCGTTCCCTTCGCATCTCAAGAGGAGGCGCTCTCCACAGGAAATGGCGAGAGGAACTCCAGGGTTGTGCCACCATTCCCAGAGTCCCCCAGATGTCTCAGTCCATTCCAGGGAAACCTGTTTTCCCTGCACTGTCTCGACTTTCTAAGCCGAGGTTGGACTCACACCACGGTGGCACGTGGGACAGCCTGTGGGAAAGCCTCGTGGGAAAGCCTCTGATGGAAAAGCCACAGATCCCTTGATCCACGCGAAGGGAAGCGCGACACTGCTGCTACAGCTCGGTAGGAAAGTGCACGTGCATGCCCCCACTCGAGACGAGGACTGACTCCCCTGGGGAGACTCCAGAAGTACCCCAAGATCCATGTCAGCACTGGAGAGGAATCCTCAGGTTCCGGCACCGACTCCACACAAGATCTTAGGCCCCTGCATCGACGGGAGAGGAATCCCGAGAGGGCCTCGAGCAACTCGCATGGGGACTGGCCTTTCTGACGCCACCACAGCGGGTCCCTGAGGTTCCCGTCGTAAGTCGAGAGCACCTGCCGCAACTCGAGAAAATCCAGGAGGTTCTGCCCTCCAGGCGAGATGAGGCCCATTTCCGCTGAGGCGTCTCGAGGCTAATCACACCTAAACTCTGGAACTTCCAAAGGGTCCTTCACACCCTTACTGCAACTCAAGAAGTCCTCCGAAAACCCAGTCTCCACTCGAGAGGAAGCACGAGAGTCCCGCCCACATCCAGAGGAGCCCGTTTCCGCCTCCTAGCTCGAGAGGAGGGATCCTTTCCCTGCGTGGTCGGAAAAGAATTCCCGGCGTTCCGCTCGCATCTCAAGAGGAGGCGCTCTCCACAGGAAGTCGAGACGGAACTCCAGTGTCATGTCACATTCCCAGAGTCCCCCAGAATGTCTCAGTCCATTCCAGGGAAACCTGTTTTCCCTGCACTGCCTCGACTTTCAAGCCGAGGATCGACTCACACCACGGTGGCACGTGGGACAGCCCTGTGGGAAAGCCTCGTGGGAAAGCCTTCGATGGGAAAGCCTCGAGGGAAAGCCCAGATCCCTTGATCCACGCGAAGGGAAAGCGCTGACACTGCTGCTACAGCTCGGGAGGAAAGCGCACGTGCATGCCCCCACTCGAGACGAGGACTGACTCCCCTGGGGAGACTCCAGAAGATACCCCAAGATCCATGTCAGCACTGGAGAGGAATCCTCAGGTTCCGGCACCTGACTCCACACAAGGTCTTAGGCCCCAGCATCGACGGGAGAGGAATCCCGAGAGGCCCCGAGGCCGAGCAACTCGCATGGGGACTGGCCTTTCCTGAGGCCACCAGAGCGGGTCCCTGAGGTCCCGTCGTAAGTCGAGAGCACCTGCCGCAACTCGAGAAAATCCAGGAGGTTCTCCCCTCCATGCGAGATGAGGCCCATTTCCGCTGAGGCGTCTTGAGGCTAATCACACCTAAACTCTGGAACTTCCAAAGGGTCTTTCACACCCTTGCTGCAACTCAAGAAGTTCCTCGACATACCCGGATCTCCACTCGAGAGGAAGCACGAGAGTCCCGCCCACAATCCAGAGGAGCCCGTTTCCGCCATCCTAGCTCGAGAGGTAGGCTTCCTTTCCCTGCGTGGTCGGGAAAGAATTCCCGGCGTTCCGTCGCATCTCAATGAGGAGGCGCTCTCCACAGGAAAGGCGAGAGGAACTCCAGGGTCTGTGCCACATTCCCAGAGTCCCCCAGATGTCTCAGTCCATTCCAGGGAAAACCTGTTTTCCCTGCACTGCCTCGACTTTCAAGCCGAGGATCGACTCACACCACGGTGGCACGTGGGACAGCCCTGTGGGAAAGCCTCGTGGGAAAGCCTCATGGGAAAGCCTCGAGGGAAAGCCCCTGATCCCTTGATCCACGCGAAGGGAAGCGTGACACTGCTGCTACAGCTCGGAGGAAAGCGCACTGCATGCCCCCACTCGAGACGAGGACTGACTCCCCTGGGGAGACTCCAGAAGTACCCCAAGATCCATGTCAGCACTGGAGAGGAATCCTCAGGTTCCGGCACCGACTCCACACAAGGTCTTAGGCCCCGGCATCGACGGGAGAGGAATCCCGAGAGGCCCCGAGCATCTCGCAAGGGGACTGGCCTTTCCTGAGGCCACCAGAGCGGGTCCCTGAGGTCCCAGTCGTAAGTCGAGAGCACCTGCCGCAACTCGAGAAAATCCAGGAGGTTCTCCCCTCCAGGCGAGATGAGGCCCATTTCCAGCTGAGGCGTCTTGGAGGCTAATCACACCTAAACTCTGGAACTTCCAAAGGGTCCTTCACACCCTTTGCTGCAACTCAAGAAGTTCCTCGACAATACCGGTCTCCACTCGAGAGGAAGCACGAGAGTCCCGCCCACATCCAGCAGGAGACCCGTTTCCGCCTCCTAGCTCGAGAGTAGGGATCCTTTCCCTGCGTGGTCGGGAAAGAATTCCCGGCCGTTCCCTTCGCATCTCAAGAGGAGGCGCTCTCCACAGGAATGGCGAGAGGAACTCCAGGGTCTGTGCCACCATTCCCAGAGTCCCCCAGATGTCTCAGTCCATTCCAGGGAAACCTGTTTTCCCTGCACTGTCCTCGACTTTCTAGCCGAGGTTCGACTCACACCACGGTGGCACGTGGGACAGCCTGTGGGAAAGCCTCGTGGGAAAGCCTCTGGATGGAAAGCCACAGATCCCTTGATCCACACGAAGGGAAGCGCGACACTGCTGCTACAGCTCGGTAGGAAAGTGCACGTGCATGCCCCCACTCGAGACGAGGACTGACTCCCCTGGGGAGACTCCAGAAGTACCCCAAGATCCATGTCAGCACTGGAGAGGAATCCTCAGGTTCCGGCACCGACTCCACACAAGATCTTAGGCCCCTGCATCGACGGAGAGGAATCCCGAGAGGGCCTCGAGCAACTCGCATGGGGACTGGCCTTTCCTGACGCCACCACAGCGGGTCCCTGAGGTTCCCGTCGTAAGTCGAGAGCACCTGCCGCAACTCGAGAAAATCCAGGAGGTTCTCCCCTCCAGGCGAGATGAGGCCCATTTCCGCTGAGGCGTCTGGAGGCTAATCACACCTAAACTCTGGAACTTCCAAAGGGTCCTTCACACCCTTACTGCAACTCAAGAAGTTCCTCCGACAAACCCGGTCTCCACTCGAGAGGAAGCACGAGAGTCCCGCCCACATCCAGAGAGACCCGTTTCCGCCTCCTAGCTCGAGAGGAGGGATCCTTTCCCTGCGTGGTCGGGAAAAGAATTCCCGGCGTTCCGTCGCATCTCAAGAGGAGGCGCTCTCCACAGGAAAGGCGAGAGGAACTCCAGGGTCGTGCCACATTCCCAGAGTCCCCCAGATGTCTCAGTCCATTCCAGGGAAACCTGTTTTCCCTGCACTGCCTCGACTTTCAAGCCGAGGATCGACTCACACCACGGTGGCACGTGGGACAGCCCTGTGGGAAAGCCTCGTGGGAAAGCCTCATGGGAAAGCCTCGAGGGAAAGCCCCATGATCCCTTGATCCACGCGAAGGGAAGCGTCGACACTGCTGCTACAGCTCGGGAGGAAAGCGCACGTGCATGCCCCCACTCGAGACGAGGACTGACTCCCCTGGGGAGACTCCAGAAGTACCCCAAGATCCATGTCAGCACTGGAGAGGAATCCTCAGGTTCCGGCACCGATTCCACACAAGGTCTTAGGCCCCGGCTTCGACGGGAGAGGAATCCCGAGAGGCCCCCGAGCATCTCGCATGGGACTGGCCTTTCCTGAGGCCACCAGAGCGGGTCCCTGAGGTCCCAGTCGTAAGTCGAGAGCACCTGCCCGCAACTCGAGAAAATCCAGGAAGGTTCTCCCCTCCAGGCGAGATGAGGCCCATTTCCCTGAGGCGTCTGGAGGCTAATCACATCTAACATCTGGAACTTCCAAAGGGTCTTTCACTCCTTTACTGCAACTCAAGAAGTTCCTCGACAAACCGCGTCTCCGACTCGAGAGGAAGCACGAGATTCCCGCCCACATCCAGCAGAGACCCGTTTCCGCCTCCTAGCTCGAGAGTAGGGATCCTTTCCCTGCGTGGTCGGGAAAGAATTCCCGGCGTTCCCTGTCGCATCTCAAGAGGAGGCGCTCTCCACAGGAAGGCGAGAGGAACTCCAGGGTTGTGCCACCATTCCCAGAGTCCCCCAGATGTCTCAGTCCATTCCAGGGAAACCTGTTTTCCCTGCACTGTCCTCGACTTTCAAGCCGAGGATGGACTCACACCACGGTGGCACGTGGGACAGCACTGTGGGAAAGCCTCGTGGGAAAGCCTTGGAAAGCTCGAGGAAAGCCACAGATCCCTTGATCCACGCGAAGGGAAGCGCGACACTGCTGCTACAGCTCGGTAGGAAAGTGCACGTGCATGCCCCACTCGAGACGAGGACTGACTCCCCTGGGGAGACTCCAGAAGTACCCCAAGATCCATGTCAGCACTGGAGAGGAATCCTCAGGTTCCGGCACCGACTCCACACAAGATCTTAGGCCCCTGCATCGACGGGAGAGGAATCCCGAGAGGCCTCGAGCAACTCGCATGGGGACTGGCCTTTCCTGACGGCCACCAGAGCGGGTCCCTGAGGTTCCCGTCGTAAGTCGAGAGCACCTGCCGCAACTCGAGAAAATCCAGGAGGTTCTCCCTCCAGGCGAGATGAGGCCCATTTCCGCTGAGGCGTCTGAGGCTAATCACACCTAACACTCTGGAACTTCCAAAGGGTCCTTCACACCCTTGACTGCAACTCAAGAAGTTCCTCCGACATACCCGGCTCCACTCGAGAGGAAGCACGAGAGTCCCGCCCACATCCAGAGGAGACCCGTTTCCGCCTCCTAGCTCGAGAGGAGGGATCCTTTCCCTGCGTGGTCGGGAAAGAATTCCCGGCCTTCCCGTCGCATCTCAAGAGGAGGCGCTCTCCACAGGAAAGCGAGAGGAACTCCAGGGTCGTGCCACCATTCCCAGAGTCCCCCAGATGTCTCAGTCCATTCCAGGGAAACCTGTTTTCCCTGCACTGCCTCGACTTTCAAGCCGAGGATCGACTCACACCACGGTGGCACGTGGGACAGCCCTGTGGGAAAGCCTCGTGGGAAAGCCTCGTGGGAAAGCCTCGAGGGAAAGCCCCAGATCCCTTGATCCACGCGAAGGAAGCGCTGACACTGCTGCTACAGCTCGGGAGGAAAGCGCACGTGCATGCCCCCACTCGAGACGAGACTGACTCCCCTGGGGAGACTCCAGAAGTACCCCAAGATCCATGTCAGCACTGGAGAGGAATCCTCAGGTTCCGGCACCGACTCCACACAAGGTCTTAGGCCCCGGCATCGACGGGAGAGGAATCCCGAGAGGCCCCGAGCAACTCGCATGGGGACTGGCCTTTCCTGAGGCCACCAGAGCGGGTCCCTGAGGTCCCGTCGTAAGTCGAGAGCACCTGCCGCAACTCGAGAAAATCCAGGAGGTTCTCCCCTCCAGGCGAGATGAGGCCCATTTCCGCTGAGGCGTCTGGAGGCTAATCACATCTAACATCTGGAACTTCCAAAGGGTCCTTCACTACCCTTACTGCAACTCAAGAAGTTCCTCGACAAACCGGTCTCCACTCGAGAGGAAGCACGAGATTCCCGCCCACATCCCAGCAGAGACCCGTTTCCGCCTCCTAGCTCGAGAGTAGGGATCCTTTCCCTGCGTGGTCGGGAAAGAATTCCCGGCGTTCCCGTTCGCATCTCAAGAGGAGGCGCTCTCCACAGGAATGGCGAGAGGAACTCCAGGGTCGTGCACCATTCCCAGAGTCCCCCAGATGTCTCAGTCCATTCCAGGGAAACCTGTTTCCCTGCACTGTCTCGACTTTCTAGCCGAGGATTGGACTCACACCACGGTGGCACGTGGGACAGCCCTGTGGGAAAGCCTCGTGGGGAAAGCCTCGATGGGAAAGCCACAGATCCCTTGATCCACCGAAGGGAAGCGCGACACTGCTGCTACAGCTCGGTAGGAAAGTGCACGTGCATGCCCCACTCGAGACGAGGACTGACTCCCCTGGGAGACTCCAGAAGTACCCCAAGATCCATGTCAGCACTGGAGAGGAATCCTCAGGTTCCGGCACCGACTCCACACAAGATCTTAGGCCCCTGCATCGACGGGAGAGGAATCCCGGAGAGGGCCTCGAGCAACTCGCATGGGGACTGGCCTTTCCTGACGCCACCACAGCGGGTCCCTGAGGTCCCCGTCGTAAGTCGAGAGCACCTGCCGCAACTCCGAGAAAATCCAGGAGGTTCTCCCCTCCAGGCGAGATGAGGCCCATTTCCGCTGAGGCGTCTCGGAGGCTAATCACACCTAAACTCTGGAACTTCCAAAGGGTCCTTCACACCCTTGCTGCAACTCAAGAAGTTCTCCGACATACCCGACTCCACTCGAGAGGAAGCACCGAGAGTCCCGCCCACATCCAGAGGAGCCCCGTTTCCGCCTCCTAGCTCGAGAGGAGGGCATCCTTTCCCTGCGTGGTCGGGAAAGAAATTCCCGGCGTTCCCGTCGCCATCTCAAGTGGAGGCGCTCTCCACAGGAAAGGCGAGAGGAACTCCAGGGTCGTGCCACCATTCCCAGAGTCCCCCAGATGTCTCAGTCCATTCCAGGGAAACCTGTTTTCCCTGCACTGCCTCGACTTTCAAGCCGAGGATCGACTCACACCACGTGGCACGTGGGACAGCCCTGTGGGAAAGCCTCGTGGGAAAGCCTCGTGGGAAAGCCTCGAGGGAAAGCCACAGATCCCTTGATCCACGCGAAGGAAGCGTGACACTGCTGCTACAGCTCGGGAGGAAAGCGCACGTGCATGCCCCCACTCGAGACGAGGACTGACTCCCCTGGGGAGACTCCAGAAGTACCCCAAGATCCATGTCAGCACTGGAGAGGAATCCTCAGGTTCCGGCACCTGACTCCACACAAGTCTTAGGCCCCGGCATCGACGGAGCAGGAAACCCGAGAGGCCCCCGAGCAACTCGCAAGGGGACTGGCCTTTCCTGAGGCCACCAGAGCGGGTCCCTGATGTCCCCGTCGTAAGTCGAGAGCACCTGCCGCAACTCGAGAAAATCCAGGAGGTTCTCCCCTCCAGTCGAGATGAGGCCCATTTCCACTGAGGCGTCTTGAGGCTAATCACACCTAAACTCTGGAACTTCCAAAGGGTCCTTCACACCCTTGCTGCAACTCAAGAAGTTCCCCGACATACCCGTCTCCACTCGAGAGGAAGCACGAGAGTCCCGCCCACATACCAGAGGAGCCCCGTTTCCGCCTCCTAGCTCGAGAGAGGGATCCTTTCCCTGCGTGGTCGGGAAAGAATTCCCGGCCTTCCCGTCGCATCTCAAGAGGAGGCGCTCTCCACAGGAAAGGCGAGAGGAACTCCAGGGTCGTGCCACCATTCCCAGAGTCCCCCAGATGTCTCAGTCCATTCCAGGGAAACCTGTTTTCCCTACACTGCCTCGACTTTCAAGCCGAGGATCGACTCACACCACGGTGGCACGTGGACAGCCCATGTGGAAAGCCTCGTGGGAAAGCCTCATGGGAAAGCCTCGAGGGAAAGCCCCTGATCCCTTGATCCACGCGAAGGGAAGCGTGACACTGCTGCTACAGCTCAGGAGGAAAGCGCACTGTGCATGCCCCCACTCGAGACGAGGACTGACTCCCCTGGGGAGACTCCAGAAGTACCCCAAGATCCATGTCAGCACTGGAGAGGAATCCTCAGGTTCCGGCACCGATTCCACACAAGGTCTTAGGCCCCAGCTTCGACGGGAGAGGAATCCCGAGAGGCCCCGAGCAATCTCGCATGGGGACTGGCCTTTCCTGAGGCCACCAGAGCGGGTCCCTGAGGTCCCAGTCGTAAGTCGAGAGCACCTGCCGCAACTCGAGAAAATCCAGGAGGTTCTCCCCTCCAGGCGAGATGAGGCCCATTTCCGCTGAGGCGTCTGGAGGCTAATCGACATCTAACATCTGGAACTTCCAAAGGGTCTTTCACTCCTTTACTGCAACTCAAGAAGTTCCTCGACAAACCGGTCTCGACTCGAGAGGAAGCACGAGATTCCCGCCCACATCCAGCAGAGACCCGTTTCCGCCTCCTAGCTCGAGAGTAGGGATCCTTTCCCTGCGTGGTCGGGAAAGAATTCCCGGCGTTCCCTTCGCATCTCAAGAGGAGGCGCTCTCCACAGGAAATGTGAGAGAACTCCAGGGTTGTGCCACCATTCCCAGAGTCCCCCAGATGTCTCAGTCCCATTCCAGGGAAACCTGTTTTCCCTGCACTGTCCTCGACTTTCTAAGCCGAGGTTGGACTCACACCACGGTGGCACGTGGGACAGCACTGTGGGAAAGCCTCGTGGGGAAAGCCTTGATGGAAAGCCACAGATCCCTTGATCCACACGAAGGGAAGCGCGACACTGCTGCTACAGCTCGGAGGAAAGGCACGTGCATGCCCCCACTCGAGACGAGGACTGACTCCCCTGGGAGACTCCAGAAGTACCCCAAGATCCATGTCAGCCACTGGAGAGGAATCCTCAGGTTCCGGCACCGACTCCACACAAGATCTTAGGCCCCTGCATCGACGGGAGAGGAATCCCGAGAGGGCCTCCGAGCAACTCGCATGGGACTGGCCTTTCCTGAGCGCCACCACAGCGGGTCCCTGAGGTTCCCCGTCGTAAGTCGAGAGCACCTGCCGCAACTCGAGAAAATCCAGGAGGTTCTGCCCCTCCAGGCGAGATGAGGCCCATTTCCGCTGAGGCGTCCTGAGGCTAATCACACCTAAACTCTGGAACTTCCAAAAAGGTCCTTCACACCCTTACTGCAACTCAAGAAGTTCCTCGAAAAACCGGTCGGCGAGAGGAAGCACGAGA
>NW_017212267.1:0-16791 GCF_001704415.2 Capra hircus
AAGTTCCCCGACATACCCGTCTCCACTCGAGAGGAAGCACGAGAGTCCCGCCCCATCATCCAGAGGAGCCCTTTTTCTGCCGCCTAGCTCGACAGGAGGGAATCCTTTCCTGCGTGTTCAGAAAAGATAATTCTGCGTTCCCGACACATATCAAGAGGGGGCGCTCTCCACAGATAGAGGCGAGAGCGAACTCTAGGGTCGTGTCACCATTCCAGAGTCCCCAGATGTCTCAGTCCATTCAGGGAAGCCTGTGTCCCCGCACTGCTCGACTTTCAAACGAGGAGTCGACTGACACCGCGGTGGCACGTGGCGACATCACTGGGCGGAAAGCCTCGTTGGAAAGCCTGCGTGGGAAAGCGTCGTGGGAAAGCCTCATGGAAAGCTGAGGGAAGCCACAGATCCTATGATCCACTGGGAAGCGGAAGCGTGACACTGCTGCTACAGCTGGAGGAAAGGGCACGTGCATACCCGACTTGGAGACGAGGAGTTCACTCCCCTGGGGAGACTTCAGAAGTACCCCGAGAGCGATTGTCAGCAGGTCAGCCAGGAATATCTCAAGTCCTCCGACATCGACTCCACACAAGGAGGCCGGCCGATGGGAGAGAATCCGCGCGAGGCCCCCGAGCAACTCGCGATGGGGACTGGCCTTTCCGGAGGCACCAGACGGGGTCCCTGAAGTCCCTGTTGTAAGTGCGAGCGCACTGCTGCAGAAGCTTCGAGAAAATCCAGGGAGGTTGTCTGCCCTCCAGGCGAGAAGAGGCCCGATCCTTCCGCTTGCAGGCGTATCGAGGCTAATCTACACGCTAATCTACTGGAACTTCCAAAGGGTCCTTACACCCTTGCTACAACTCAAGAATTTCCATGACATTACCGGTCTCCACTCGAGAGGAAAGCACAAGAGCCCGCTCACATCCAGAGGAGCCCTTTTTCTGCCTCCTAGCTCGACAGGAGGGATCCTTTCCTGCGTGTTCAGAAAAGAATTCCGCGTTCCCGTCACATCTCAAGAGGGGGCGCTCTCCACAGGAAAGGCGAGAGGAACTCAAGGGTCGTGTCACCATTCCAGAGTCCCCAGATGTCTCAGTCCATTCCAGGGAACCTGTTTCCCCTGCACTGCCTCGACTTTCAAACCGAGGATCGACTCACACCACGGTGGCACGTGGGACATCACTGGGGGAAAGCCTCGTTGGAAAGCCCGTGGGAAAGCTCGTGGGAAAGCCTCTGGGAAAGGAGGGAAAGCCACAGATCCCTTGATCCACGCGAAGGGAAGCGTGACACTGCTGCTACAGCTGGAGGAAACGCACGTGCATACCCCACTCGAGACGAGGACTGACTCCCCTGGGGAGACTCCAGAAGTACCCCAAGAGCATGTCAGCACTGGAGAGGAATCCTCAAGTTCCGCACCGACTCCACACAAGGTCGGCCCGGCATCGACGGGAGAGGAATCCCGAGAGGCCCCCGAGCAACTCGCATGGGGACTGGCCTTTCCTGAGGCCACCAGAGCGGGTCCCTGAGGTCCCGTTGTAAGTCGAGAGCACCTGCTGCAACTCGAGAAAATCCAGGAGGTTTCCCCTCCAGGCGAGATGAGGCCCATTTCCGCTGAGGCGTCTCGAGGCTAATCACACCTAACCTCTGGAACTTCCAAAGGGTCCTTCACACCCTTGCTGCAACTCAAGAATTTCCGACATACCCGTCTCCACTCGAGAGGAAGCACGAGAGTCCCGCCACATCCAGAGGAGCCCCATTTCTGCCTCTAGCTCCGAGAGGAGGGATCCTTTCCCTGTGTCGTTGGAAAGAATTCCGCGTTCCCGTCGCAATCTCAAGAGGAGGCGCTCTCCACAGGAAAGGCGAGAGGAACTCCAGGTCGTGCCACCATTCGCAGAGTCCCCCAGATGTCTCAGTCCATTCCAGGGAAACCTGTTTTCCCTGCACTGCCTCGACTTTCTAGCCGAGGATCGACTCACACCACGGTGGCACGTGGGACAGCCCTGTGGGAAAGCCTCGTCAGGGAAAGGGGAAAGCCACAGATCCCTTGATCCACGCGAAGGGAAGCGGGACACTGCTGCTACAGCTCGGAGGAAAACACGTGCATGGCCCCCACTCGAGACGAAGACTGACTCCCCTGGGGAGACTCCAGAAGTACCCCAAGATCCATGTCAGCACTGGAGAGGAATCCTCAGTTCCGGCACCGACTCCACACAAGGTCTTAGGCCCCGGCATCGACGGGAGAGGAATCCCCGAGGCCCAGAGCAACGCGCATGGGACTGGCCTTTTTCTGAGGCACCAGAGCGGGTCCCTGAGGTCCCCGTCGTAAGTCGAGAGCACCTGCCGCAACTCGAGAAAATCCAGGAGGTTCTCCCCTCCAGGCGAGATGAGGCCCATTTCCGCTGAGGCGTCTTGAGGCTAATCACACCTAACCTATGGAACTTCCAAAGGGTCCTTCACACCCTTGCTGCAACTCAAGAAGCTCCCCACACACCCGTCTCCACTCGAGAGGAAGCCGAGAGTCCCGCCCACATCCAGAGGAGCCCGTTACTGCCTCCTAGCACGAGAGGAGGGATCCTTTCCTGTGTCGGAAAGAATTCCCGGAGTTCCCATCTCATCTCAAGAGGAGGCGCTCTCCACAGGAAAGGCGAAGAGAACTCTCAGGGTCGTGCCACCATTCGCAGAGTCCCCCAGATGTCTCAGTCCATTCCAGGGAAAACCTGTTTCTCCTGCACTGCCTCGGAACTTTCTAGCCGAGGATCGACTCACAACCACGGTGGCACGTGGGACAGCCCTGTGGGAAAGCCTCGTGGCAGGTGGGAAAAGCTCGTGGGAAAGCCTCGAGGGAAAGCCACAGATCCCTTGATCCACGCGAAGGGAAGCGGGACACTGCTGCTACAGCTCGGGAGGAAAGCGCACGTGCATGGCCCCACTCGAGACGAGGACTGACTCCCCTGGGGAGACTCCGAGAAGTACCCCAAGATCCATGTCAGCACTGGAGAGGAATCCTCAGCTTCCGGCACCGACTCCACACAAGGTCTTAGGCCCTGCGCATCGACGGGAGAGGAATCCCGACGAGGCCCCTGAGCAACTCGCATGGGGACTGGCTCTTTCCTGAGGCCACCAGAGCGGGTCCCTGAGGTCCCCGCAGCGTAAGTCGAGAGCACCTGCCGCAACTCGAGAAAATCCAGGAGGTTTCTACCCTCCAGGCGAGATGAGGCCCATTTCCGCTGAGGCGTCTCGAGGCTAATCACACCTAAACCTCTGGAACTTCAAAGGGGTCCTTCACAGCCCTTGCTGCAACTCAAGAAGTCCCCGACATACCCGTCTCCACTCGAGAGGAAGCACCGAGAGTCCCGCCCACATCCAGAGGGAGCCCCGTTATCTGCCTCCTAGCTCGAGAGGAGGGATCCTTTCCTGAGTGGTCGGAAAGTAATTCCCGGAGTTCCCATCGTCATCTCAAGAGGGAGGCGCTCTCCACAGGAAAGGCGAGAGGAACTCCAGTGTCGTGCACCCATTCCCAGAGTCCCCCAGATGTCTCAGTCCATTCCATGGGAACCTGTTTCCCTGCACTGCCTCGACTTTCTAGCCGAGGATCGACTCACACCACGTTGGCACGTGGGACAGCCCTGTGGAAAGCCTCGTGGGAAAGCCTCTGTGGGGAAAGCCTCGAGGGAAAGCCACAGATCCCTTGATCCACGCGAAGGGAAGCGTGACACTGCTGCTACAGCTCGGGAGGAAAGCGCACGTGCATGGCCCCAATCGAGACGAGGACTGACACCCCTGGGGAGACTCGAGAAGTACGCCCAAGATCCATGTCAGCACTGGAGAGGAATCCTCAGGTTCGGCACCGACTCCACACAAGGTCTTAGGCCCTGGCATCGACGGGAGAGGAATCCCGAGGAGGCCCCAGAGCAACTCGCATGGGGACTGGCCTTTCCTGAGGCACACCAGAGCGGGTCCCTGCAGGTCCCCGTCGTTAAGTCGAGAGGCACCTGCCGCAACTCGAAGAACATCCAGGAGGTTCTCCCCTGCCAGGCGAGATGAGGCCCATTTCCGCTGAGGCGTCTCCGAGGCTAATCACATCCTAACTATCTGGAACTTCCAAAGGGTCCTTCACACCCTTGCTGCAACTCAAGAAGTTCTCCGACATAGCCGTCTCCACTCGAGAGGAAGCACGAGAGTCCCGCCCACATCCAGAGGAGCCCCGTTTTCGCCTCCTAGCTCGAGAGGAGGGATCCTTTCCCTGCGTGGTCGGGAAAGATTCCCGGCGTTCCCGATTGCATCTCAAGAGGAGGCGCTCTCCACAGGAAAGGCGAGAGGAACTCCAGGGTCGTGCCACCATTCCCAGAGTCCCCTGAGATGTCTCAGTCCATTCCAGGGAAACCTGTTTTCCCTGCAACTGCATCGACTTTCAAGCCGAGGATCGAACTCACACCACCGGTGGCACGTGGGACAGCCTCTGTGGGAAAGCCTCGTGGGAAAAGCCTCGAGGGAAAGCCACAGATACCTTTGATCCACGCGAAGGGAAGCGTGACACTGCTGCTACAGCTCGGGAGGGAAAGCGCACGTGCATGGCCCCACTCGAGATGAGGACTGACTCCCCGTGGGGAGACTCCGGAGAAGTACCCCAAGATCCTGTCAGCACTACAGAAGGAATCCTCAGGTTCCCGCACCGACTCCACACAAGGTCTTAGGCCCTGGCATCGACGGGAGAGGAATCCACGAGAGGCGCCCGAGCAACTCGCATGGGGACTGGCCTTTCCTGAGGCCACCAGAGCGGGTCCCTGAGGTCCCCGATCGTAAGTCGAGAGCACCTGCCCGCAACTCGAGAAAATCCAGGAGGTTCTCCCTCCAGGCGAGATGAGGCCCATTTCCGCTGAGGCGTCTCGCAGGCTAATCACATCTAACATCTGGAACTTCCAAAGGGTCCTTCACACCCTTGCTGCAACTCAAGAAGTTCTCCGACATAGCCGTCTCCACTCGAGAGGAAGCACGGAGAGTCCCGCCCACATCCAGAGGAGCCCGTTTCCGCCTCCTAGCTCCAGAGGAGGGATCCTTTCCTGCGTGGTCGGGAAATGAATTCCGCGCGTTCCCGTTCGCATCTCAAGAGGAGGCGCTCTCCACAGGAAAGGCGAGAGGAACTCCAGGTCGTGCCACCATTCCCAGAGTCCCCAGATGTCTCAGTCCATTCCAGGGAAACCTGTTTTCCCTGCACTGCCTCGACTTTCAAGCCTAGGATCGAACTCACACCACCGTGGCACGTGGGAACAGCCCTGTGGGAAAGCCTCGGTGGGAAAGCCTCGAGGGAAAGCCACAGATCCCTTGATCCACGCGAAGGGAAGCATGACACTGCTGCTACAGCTCGGAAGGAAAGCGCCACGTGCATGCCCCCACTCGAGATGAGGACTGACTCCCCTGGGGAGACTCCAGAAGTACCCCAAGATCCATGTCAGCACTGGAGAGGAATCCTCAGGTTCCGGCACCGACTCCACACAAGGTCTTAGGCCCCGGCATCGACGGCGAGAGGAATCCCGAGAGGCCGCCGAGCAACTCGCATGGGGACTGGCCTTTCCTGGAGGCCACCAGAGCGGGTCCCTGAGGTCCCCGTCGTAAGTCGAGAGCACCTGCCGCAACTCGAGAAAATCCAGGGAGGTTCTCCCCTCCAGGCGAGATGAGGCCCATTTCCGCTGAGGCGTCTCCGAGGCTAAATCACACTAAACCTCTGGAACTTCAAAGGGTCCTTCACACCCTTGCTGCAACTCAAGATGTTCCCCGACATACCCGTCTCCACTCGAGAGGAAGCACGAGAGTCCCGCCACATCCAGAGGAGCCCCGTTTCCGCCTCCTAGCTCGAGAGGAGGGATCCTTTCCCTGCGTGGTCGGGAATGAATTCCAGCGTTCCCGTCGCATCTCAAGAGGAGGCGCTCTCCACAGGAAAGGCGAGAGGAACTCCAGGTTCGTGCCACCATTCCCAGAGTCCCCCCAGATGTCTCCGTCCATTCCAGGGAAACCTGTTTTCCCTGCACTGCCTCGACTTTCAAGCCTAGGATCGACTCACACCACAGGTGGCAACGTGGGACAGCCCTGTGGGCAAGCCTCGTCGGAAAGCCTCGAGGGAAAGCCCCTGATCCCTTGATCCACGCGATGGGAAGCGTGACAATGATGCTACAGCTCGGGAGGAAAGCGCACGTGCATGCCCCCACTCGAGACGAGAAGTGACTCCCTGGGAAGACTCCAGCAGTACCCCAAGATCCATGTCAGCACAGGAGAGGAATCCTCAGGTTCCGGCACCGACTCCACACAAGGTCTTAGGCCCCGGCATCGCCCTGAGAAGAATCCCGAGAAGCCCCCGAGCAACTGGCATGGGGACTGGCCTTTCCAGAGGCCACCAGAGCGGGTCCCTGAAGTCCCCATGGTAAGTCGAGAGCACCGGCCACAACTCTTGAAAATCCAGGAGGTTCTCCCCTCCAGGCGAGATGAGGCCCATTTCCCTGAGGCGTCTCGACGCTAATCACACCTAACCTCTGGAACTTCCCAAGGGTCCTTCACACCCTTGCTGCAACTCAAGAAGTTCCCCGTCATACCCGACTCCACTCGAGAAGAAGGACGAGAGTCCCGCCCACATACAGAGGAGCCCCGTTTCTTCCTCATAGCTCTAGAGGAGGGATCCTTTCCCTGCGTGGTCGGGAAAGTATTCCCGGAGTTCCCGTCGCATCTCAAGAGGAGGCGCTCTCAACTTGAAACGGGAGAGGAACTCCAGGTTCGTGCCACCGTTCCCACACTCCTCCAGATGTCTCATTCCATTCCACAGAAACCTGTTTTCCCTGCACTGCCTCGACTTTCAAGCTGAGGATCGACTCACACCACGGTGGCATGTGGGACAGCCCTGTGGGAAAGCCTTCGTGGGAAAGTATCCTGAGAAAACCTCGAGGGAAAGCCACAGATCCCATGATCCAGGCGAAGGGAAGCGTGACACTGCTGCTACAGCTCGGGAGGAAACCCCACGTGCATGCCCCCACTCGAGACCAGGACTGACTCCCCTGGGGAGACTCCAGAAGTACCCCAAGATCCATGTCAGCACTGGAGAGGAATCCTCAGATACCGGCACCGACTCCACACAAGGTCTGAGGCCCTGACATCGACGGGAGACGAATCCCGAGAGGCCCCGAGCAACTCGCATGGGGACTGCCCTTTCCTGAGGCCACCACAGCGGTTCCCAGAGGTCCCCGTCGTAAGTCGAGAGCACCAGCCGCAACTCGAGAAAATCCAGGAGGTTCTCCGTTCCAAGCGAGATGAGGCCCATTTCCGCTGAGGCGACTAGAGGCTATTCACACCTAAACTCTGGAACTTCCAAAGGAACCTTCACACCCTTGCTGAAACTCAAGAAGTTCCGCGACATACCCGTCTGCCACTCAAGAGGAAGCACGAGAGTCCCGCCCACATCCAGAGGAGCCCCGTTTCGGGCTCCTAGCTCGAGAGGAGGGATCCTTTACCTGCGTGGTCGGGAAAGAATTCCCGGCGTTCCCGTCGCATCTCAAGAGGAGGCGCTCTCCACAGGAAAGGCGAGAGGAACTCCAGGGCCGTGCCACCATTCCCAGAGTCCCCCAGATGTCTCAGTCCATTCCAGGGAAACCAGTTTTCCCTGCACTGCCTCGACTTTCAAGCCGAGGATCGACTCACAACACGGTGGCACGTGGGACAGCCCTGTGGGAAAGCCTCAGGGGGAAAGCCTTTTGGGAAAGCCTCGAGGGAATGCCCCAGACCCCTTGTTCCACGCGAATGGGAAGCGTGACACTGCTGCTACAGCTGGGGAGGAAAGCGCATGTACATGCCCCCACTCGAGACGAGGACTGACTCCCCTGGGGAGACTCCAGACGTACCCCAAGATCCATGTCAGCACTGGAGAGGAATCCTCAGGTTCCGGCACCTGCTGGGAGCCAGTGTGAGGAATCCCGCCCGTACAAGGTCATGAGGAAGGAAGCTGACATACACAAGGCGTGCTCAGACTTCAGGGACCCCTCTGCAAATTCCTAAGCACGTACCCCAACAAAAAATCTGCCGGCTTTTGTGCTCTGCTTTTCCACTCTTCTGACATTTTCTGGAAAAAGTCAATTCAGGGCTTTAGTCTTCTGCATTTGAAAGAGTGTTTCAATCCAAAAACCCCTCCGATGGCTTTCTAGCCTGCCTGCACGACTCGTGCAGCTGCGCATGTGATTGTTTGAGGCCTCCTGACCGCAGGAGGCACAGAAAGCTTAAAACATCCTAGGAATGTAGGAGCTTCCGAGGAGTCAAAATCTTTAGAATAGGACTGATTAATGGTTTCATTTTTTGGGTCAATGCTTGCTGCCAAATTTTCATATCCTTTATTTTTAGATATAGTTGGTATATAGAAAAACAAGTAGTAGACCTGGTATTAGCAACATTAGATCTTTGAGTTAAGTACCTTCTTTGTTATATCCCACTGCACCTTTGTTCTATAGAGATGTAACTTTAATGCTTTAAGGAGATGCAGATTAAAAAAAAAAACACTTCAGGGGAAACAAAATTAACATTCATTAAGGAAGAGAGCCAAAAAGTGTTAACAAGCCTCTTGGCCAAAAGATAATGTAAATCACCTGAGACCTTTTGTATACAAAATGATATACGGAAAGAATCTGGGTTGCGAACGCTACATAATTTTGTGTTACCCAATGATCTCCGTGTTTTATCAAAAGTATAAAAGGCCTTCTGAACAATAAAGGATGGGGCCAGTTTCTCGAACTAGTCTCTCGGCCTGGTTTCTTGGGACTCTGGCTCCCCCATGTCTCTCTCTCTCTCTTCTTCTCTCCCCTTCCCTCTCTCTGCTCTTTACTTTAACTTCAGGCTGAATCTCCATCTGGGGCGCGGAGGCTCGCCAGGTCTACTTACTTGCCCCGGCTGTTAAGACCCGCACGAAAGGGAGCTTAAGGCGAGGCACCCTTAGATATTCAAGCGGGCGCCGGTGGCCCAACGTAGATGGTGCAAATTCCTTGTCTGGAATTTTATTGGCCTTCCGCGTAAACCAAGCTATTCAGCCCTCTTCCTCCACTTAATCTTCTTACTACACTATAGTTTCTTAATCTAATCTTACGTTAATAAACAAACAAGTCTTTCCACGCCAACGCCGTCCACCCTTCGAATTCCCTGGATCCACCGGGGCTGGACCCCAGCAAGTGGTGCCCGGAACAGGCTATTCAAAGGTAGGTTCCTCGGAGCAAAAGCTCCCCCCGGAGCACTCTCTGTTGCTCCCCCGGAGCACTCTCTGTTGCTCCCCCCGGAGTGACTTAATCACTCCCCCCGGAGTACTTTCGGGTACTCCCCCAGTGTTGAGTGTTCGGGACGGCTAGGACCCCACTCAGGGTGCCACGGACCCCCCTGTAGGATAGACAGGGTGAGGACGAGTGGGAAGTGTTCAAGGGTTTAAGAGAAACCTGGTGCTCTAGAGGTTGAAAAGAAACCTGCTATCTTAGGGTTTAAAACAAAACCCCCCTTGGCTAAGGTAAAACCTTTTTGTCAAGGCAGACTTTTCTATAACTCTTAATTTTCTGACACGGGTAACAATGACTCAAAACAATGACACCTCTTTATACAAGTAATTTTGTAACTGTTAAACAAAAAAGACAAATTAAAGATTAAAAGGCTCGTGTTACGAGACCAATGTCCTTGGTTTCCAGAAAAGAGATTTAGATACTTGGATAAAGGTAATAAAACAGCTAAAAACTAATTATACTTTGCATGGGCCTGTAAAAGCTTTTGCTCTGTAAAATATTATTACAAATGTTCTGGACCCCCGTCATGAGGCTGTTAGTTAGATAGCCTATGGGAGAGACTATAGCAGTGGATCGTAGTGGGTCTCCACCTATTACGCAGATCATATTTTCTGCCATTGGCAAACAAAAGGAGAGAGACTGTACTCTTCCTCCCGAGGAAGGAGGGTGCTTATAGGACGCAGCGGCCGAGCGCCCTGGAGAGCCCCCTCCCCCTCTACACAAACCAAACCTTTAAAAGAGTTGTCTTATTTAAGGCGACCACTGCAACCTCTGCTTGCGCCTCCCCAGGGCTTAAGAACTCCCCACTTTATATCCAAAGCCTCCCAGAACATTGCTTAAGTTTGAAAACGATAGTGACAATATTTTTGAGCAAAAGAGCTTTTTAAAACAGAGCTTGCTCCTTGCATAAAATCCCCTCAGGAGGGGTCTCACCCAACAAAAAAAAGAAAAAGGAAGAAAAACAGGAAAAAAAAGAAAAATATTCGTAATAAAAAGGACTTTACAAATGCAAAATGTTTCTCTTGAGGCCAAATAGAACATTTTTTGCCAAAATGTCTTGCTAAACAGAGATAACAAGCCGTACCAAACAACCCCAGGTAGCTCAGGCCTGGACCTCAGTTCCACCACCTTAATAATAATAGCTCCTGACTCAGATTCCAGTGGCTAGTCCCCTTCCTGAGGACATTGTAAGACTTGTGCTGGGGCATAGCTTGCTTTCTTTTCAAAAAATTTCGGTAGTTCTTGTGTAGTAAATTCTGATTATACTAAAAAATTGAAGTTTTGATATCGCCACCTGCTAAAACTGTGTAATTAAAATTAAAAAATAGCACAGCTTTTGCTTTTACCTTATTACCAGACAGAAAAACCAGACAAAAAAAGCCCCAGAGGATCTAGATCTAGCTTTTTGGGTGCAAAAAATTGCAGCTTCTTGGCCTTTAAAAGATTTTTTAAAGATATAAAATGTCATGGCTGTTAGACAATAGACAAGACGTTTCTTAGATTGCTGAGAGACTAGCGCAGCTCCTGGCCAACATATACTACTGAAAAGGAGTTGGTGGGATTAGAAAAGGTGGTATGCAGGATAAAAATGCTATAGAGTAAGAGGTGAGAGAGAGTTTAAAACCTTGGTGAATAGTGAGCTCCCCGTTGCTGGAAGTATTCAAGCAAAGATTAAATGGCTACTTGTCATCTAAAAGGCTATAGACCAGATTTGGGTTATAAAAAGATCATTAAAAAAGCTTTTCTTGCTTCTTATATTTGGGTCTGCCAAAAGTTTTAAAACTGATAATGTCCTTTTAAAGCTGCTGAGAGATTGTTTACTAACTTTAAATGATTTCCAAAAATTATTAGTTGATATTAATTGGATATGCCCACATTTAAAACTGACTTTTGTAGATTTAAAGCCTTTTGTTTGATTGCTGAAAAAAAAACAATCCTAATCCCAGTTCTAAGAAAAAGTTGACTAGTGTGACACAGTTGGCTTTCGTTAAAGTGAATGAGGCTTTAAATGATCAGTTAATTAAGATTAATATTGCCAAAAAAGGAGATTAAATTATTCTTGCCACAAAATGTATACCTACAGGATGCTTGTGACAAGAAGGCCCATTGGTTCCATCTAATGACCCCCCAAAAAATAGTTTTATCTTATCCCAACTTGGTGGAACAATGGCCTCTGCCTAAGAAAAAATTACTGCCATATTAATTTAAAAGATTAATTCAAGCATACTGATTTATTAAATTGTTCAGTAAAGAGCCATCAAAAATTGTAATTCCATATAACAAAAAACAACTTGATGCTTTTCAAATGTTTGATGATTGGCAGATTGCTATAGGAAATTCTTGTGATCAGATCTTGCATCATTTACCCTCACGTGCTTTGTTAATTCAAAAATTAAAAAAGGAGAAATTAAGTATAGTTTTCCCCCATCAGATTTTACAACATGTTCTCTTTGTAATAAGTTAAATGCTGATTCGTTTGGAACAGTAAAATAAAAAGCCATTGGTAAAGCAAAAAGATCTCCAGATAACAAAAAGATCCCGACCCAGAATTTGCTGCGGGTCGAGGAAGTGTTTATATTTTTTCCACAGGGTGCAGATTCGTCAATTTGGATCCCGGACAGACTGATTCGCCACAAAAGAAAAAGGGAACTTCTCTGCCGCCACCGCCGCGGGAAACAGCCGTGCACCAAAAGCTGCGGGCGGGGCCAGCCTGACTGACGGAACCCAGTGCACCGCACTCGCAGCCCCGTTACAGCGCCAGTGTCAGAGGGCGGGGTGAAGGCCGCTGCTCCACCGGCAGAAGAGGCAAAAGAAACATCAAGATCCCGGCGGGACTAACAGCTGCTGCAGCGCAAACTCCAACCAGAAAATGACTCTATTTACTCTATTTTGGCTTGTCTATCCTCTCCTTATGTTCTTCTTTTCACCAATGATTCCAGAAAACTTAACGTACCTAATGTAGCGACTTGTCAACCATGGATGTTTTCATCTTGTTTAACTCCTCAAAGTAATGTCTGCTCTTTTGTGGTTTTAAAGATGTCCTGTAACTGTAACAACTTATTGATATTGATAATTATGTTCTTGCTGTGTTACAATAACTGTTATTGTTACTATGGCAGCGGTCATTGACTCAACAAGTGTAAATGCCCAATATGTTAAAAAATCAAGTTTTAGGTGTTTTGGAACAGCTCAGATATTAGTTTAGACTTAGGGAAACTGCATAACCAGATTCAGACCTTGGAACACTCCCGATTAGATTTTACCACCTCAGGAGAAGCCAATGACTTTTTCCACACTTTCTCTAACTTCATTTCTGGAAAGACTATTCTGTCTACTCTTTATAATCTTGCTCCTCGTAATCATTCTTCCCTGTATTGTCTAGATTCTTCGGCAGAGCATTCGGAATCTCGCGACAGAACTGCACCTGATTTTAAACATAAATAATTAATTATTTAAAATAAAACAGGGTGAGATGCTGGGAGCCAGTGTGAGGAATCCCGCCCGTGACAAGGTCATGAGGAAGGAAGCTGACATACGCAAGGCGTGCTCAGACTTCAGGGATCCCTCTGGAAATTCCTAAGCACGTACCCCAACAAAAATCTGCCGGCTTTTGTGCTCTGCTTTTCCACTCTTCTGACATTTTCTGGAAAAAGTCAAATCAGGGCTTTAGTCTTCTGCATTTGAAAGAGTGTTTCAATCCAAAAACCCCTCCGATGGCTTTCTAGCCTGCCTGCAGGACTCGTACAGCTGCGCATGTGATTGTTTGAAGCCTCCTGAGGCAGGAGGCACAGGAAGCTTAAAACATCCTAGGAATGTAGGAGCTTCCGAGGAGTCAAAATCTTTAGAATAGGACTGATTAAAGGTTTCATTTTTTGGGTCAATGCTTGCTGCCAAATTTTCATATCCTTTATTTTTAGATATAGTTGGTATATAGAAAAACAAGTAGTAGACCTGGTATTAGCAACATTAGATCTTGAGTTAAGTACCTTCTTTGTTATATCCCACTGCACCTTTGTTCTATAGAGATGTAACTTTAATGCTTTAAGGAGATGCAGATTAAAAAAGAAAAAACACTTCAGGGGGAAACAAAATTATCATTCATTAAGGAAGAGAGCCAAAAGTGTTAACAAGCCTCTTGGCCAAAAGATAATGTAAATCACCTGAGACCTTTTGTATACAAAATGATATACGGAAAGAATCTGGGTTGCGAACGCTACATAATTTTGTGTTACCCAATGATCTCCGTGTTTTATCAAAAGTTATAAAAGGCCTTCTGAACAATAAAGGATGGGGGCCAGTTTCTCGAACTAGTCTCTCCGGCCTGGTTTCTTGGGACTCTGGCTCCCCCCATGTCTCTCTCTCTCTCTTCTTCTCTCCCCTTCCCTCTCTCTGCTCTTTACTTTAACTTTCAGGCTGAATCTCCATCTGGGGCGCGGAGGCTCGCCAGGTCTACTTACTTGCCCCGGCTGTTAAGACCCGCACGAAAGGGAGCTTAAGGCGAGGCACCCTTAGATATTCAAGCGTGCGCCGGTGGCCCAACGTAGATGGTGCAAATTCCTTGTCTGGAATTTTATTGGCCTTCCACGTAAACCAAGCTATTCAGCCCTCTTCCTCCACTTAATCTTCTTACTACACTATAGTTTCTTAATCTAATCTTACATTAATAAACAAACAAGTCTTTCCAAGCCAACGCCGTCCACCCTTCAAATTACCTGGATCCACTGGGGCTGGACCCCGGCAGGCACCGACTCCACACAAGGTCTTAGGCCCTGGCATCGACGGGAGAGGAATCCCGAGAGGCCCCCGAGCAACTCGCATGGGGACTGGCCTTTCCTGAGGCCACCAGAGCGGGTCCCAGTGTCCCCGTCGTAAGGCGAAAGCAAGTACCGCAACTCGAAAAAATCCAGGAGATTCTCCCATCCAGGAGAGATGAGGCCCATTTCCGCTAAGGCGTCTCGACTCTAAACACACCTAACCTCTGGAATTCCAAAGGATCCTTCACACCCTTGCTGCAACTCAAGAAGTTCCACCAACATACCGTCTCCACTCGAGAGGAAGCACGAGAGTCCCGGCCACATCCAGAGGAGCCCCTTTTCCGCCTCCAAGTTCGAGAGGAGGGATTCCTTTTCTGCGTGGTCGGGAAAGAATTCCCGGCGTTCCCGTCGCATCTCAAGAGGAGGCGCTGTCCACAGGAAAGGCGAGAGGAACTCCAGGGTCGTGCCACCATTCCCAGAGTCCCCCAGATGTCTCAGTCCATTCCAGGGAAACCTGTTTTCCCTGCACTGCCTCGACTTTCAAGCCGAGGATCCACTCACACCATGGTGGCACGTGGGACAGCCCTGTGGGAAAGCCTCGTGGGAAAGTGGGAAAGCGTCGAGGAAAGCCACAGATCCCTTGATCCACGCAAAGGGAAGGGTGACAATGCTGCTACAGCTCGGGAGGAAAGCGCACGTGCATGCCCCCACTCGAGACGTGGACTGACTCCCCTGGGGAGACTCCAGAAGTACCCCAGGATCCATGTCAGCACTGGAGAGGAATCCTCAGGTTCCGGCACCGACTCCAAACAAGGTCTAAAGGCCCGGCATCGAAGGGAGAGGAATCCCGAGAGGCCCGAGCAACTCGCATGGGTACTGGCCTTTCCTGAGGCCACCAGAGCGGGTCCCTGAGGTCCCCGTCGTTAGTCGAGAGCACCAGCCGCAACTCGAGAAAAATCCAGGAGGTTCTCCCTTCCAGGCGAGATTAGGCCCATTTCTGCTGAGGCGATTCGACGCTAATCACACCTAACCTCTTGAATTTCCAAAGGGTCCTTCACACCCTTGCTGCAACTCAAGAAGTTGCCCCGACATACCCGTCTCCACTCGAGAGGAAGCACGACAGTCCCGCCACATCCAGAGGAGCCCCGTTTCCGTCTCATAGTTCGAGAGGAGGGATCTTTCCCTGCGGTCGGGAAAGAATTCCCGGCGTTCCCGTCGCATCTCAAGAGGAGGCGCTCTCCACCGGAAAGGCAAGAGGAACTCCCGGGTCGTGCCACCATTCCCAGAGTCCACCAGATGTCTCAGTCCATTCCAGGAAACCTGTTTTCCCTGCACTGCCTCGACTTTTCTCGACTCACACGTCGGTGGCACGTGGACAGCCCAGTGGGAAAGCCTCGTGGGAAAGTCTCGTGGGAAAGCCTCGAGGGAAAGCCACAGAACCCTTGATCCACGCGAAGGGAAGCGTGACACTGCTGCTACAGCTCGGAGGAAAGCGGACTTGCATGCCCACACTCGAGACCAGGACTGACTCCCCTGGGGAGACTACAGAAGTACCCCAAGATCCATGTCAGCCTGGAGAGGGATCCTCAGGTTCCGGCACCGACTCCACACAATTTCTTAGGCCCCGGCACCGACGGGAGAGGAATCCCGAGAGGTCGCGTGCAACTTGCATGGGGACTGGCCTTTCCTGAGGCCACCAGAGGGGGTCCCTGAGGTCCCCGTCATAACGGGAGAACACCTGCACCAACTAGAGAAAATGCAGGAGGTTCTGCCCTCCAGGCGAGATGAAGCCCATTTCCTCTGCGGCGTCCCCAGGCTAATCACACCTAACCTCTGGAACTTACAAAGGGGCCTTCACACCCTTGCTACAACTCAAGAAGTTCCCAGACATACCCGTCTCCACTCAAGAGGAAGCACGAGAGTCCCGCCCCAATCAAGAGCAGCCCCGTTTCCGCCTCCTAGCTGGAGAAGAGGGATCCTTTTCCTGCGTCGTCGGGAAAGAATTCCCGGTGTTTCCGTCGCATCTCAAGAGGAGGCGCTCTCCACAGGAAAGCCGAGAGGATTTCCAGGGTCATGCCACCATTCCAGAGTCCCGCAGATGTCTCAGTCCATTCCAGGGAAACCTGTTTTCCCTGCACTGCCTCGACTTTCAAGCCGAGGATTGAATCACACCACGGTGGCACGTGGGACAGCCCTTTGGGAAAGCCTCGTGGGAAAGCCTCGGGAAAGCCTCGAGGGAAAGCCACAGATCCCTTGATCCACGCGAAGGAAGTGACACTGCTGCTACAGCTCGAGAGGAAAGCGCACGTGCAGGCGCCCACTCGAGACGAGGACTGACTCCCCTGGGGAGACTCCAGAAGTACCCCAAGATCCATGTCAGCAGGAGAAGAATCCTCAGGTTCCGGCACCGACTCCACACAAGGCCTTAGGCCCGGCATCGTCAGGAGAGGAATCCCGAGAGGCCGCCGAGCAACTCGCATGGGGATTGGCCTTTCCTGAGGCCACCAGAGCGGTAACTGAGGTCCCCGTCGTAACGTCGAGAGAACATCTGCACCAACTCAAGAAAATGCAGGAGGTTCTCCCTTCCAGGGGAGATGAGGCCAATTTCCTCTGAGGCGTCCCCAGGCTAATCAGACCTAACCTCTGGAACTTCCAAAGGGTCCTTCACACCCTTGCTGCAACTCAAGAAGTTCCCCGACATACCCGTCTCCACTCGAGAGGAAGCACGAGAGTCCAGCCACATCCAGAGGAGCCTCGTTTCCGCC